>NC_080176.1:86341814-86453260 GCF_950295315.1 Erinaceus europaeus
GTCCTGAGGCCACACAACAGCCAATTTACTCTTTCAGTTAAAGTCAGTGTGCAGAGTGCTTTAAATAGACAACATCAATGAGTATAAACAGACAGGAATGCATCTGTTTGGGACAAAATGTCCGGGTTCCTCAAGTCCACATTCTGCAGCCTGAACCCCTGATGATATCATGCCCATTAACATTAGGAAAGCACACTTACATAAATGTAGGGAGGATGAAGCCACCAGGATGAGATTAATCTCCTTATAAATATAGGAAGTGAGACCCCCCACAATTATTTTCCCTTCCCTTCCTTTTCCCTCCCTCCCCTCCCTCCTCTCTCTTCTTCTCTTCCTCCTCCTCCTCCTCCTCCTCCTGCTCCTCCTCCTCCTCCTTCTTCCTCTCTTTCTCTCTCTCTCTCTCTCTCTCTCTCTCTCTCTCTCTCCCTGCCTACCTACCTTCCTCCCTCTCACTCATTCCTCCTCCTTCCCCAGTATATATCTACAAAGGAAAGTTCAGGGCCAGGAAGTGGTTAAGCACACACATTATAGTGCTTAATGACCCAGGTTCAAGCCCTTGGTCTCCACCTGCAGGGGGGAAGATTCACAGGTGGTGAAATAGGGCTGCTGGTGTCTCCCTGTCTCTCTTTCTCTCCCTTTCCTTTCTCAGTTTCTCTCTGTCTTTACCCAACAATAAATAAATAAATATATTTTAAAGAAAAAGAAAAGGTCCTATACAGACAGAGAAATGGTGACAACTTACATACCAGGGAGATGATCTTTATTAAGAATAGAATCATCAGCAACCTGGAGCTCAAACTTTCCAGATTCTGATTTGTGGGAAATACTGTTGAAATTGAGCAGGTCTATAGTTTTTCCTTATGACAGACTAGTTGAAATGGCTGTTTTTAATGACAGGCCCAAGTGACTCATAAGGATGATTTTATTTTCAATGAACACGGCTCGATTGTAGGAGTCAGACTTTAATTCCAGTAATAACATCAAATATGTTTTAGTTTATATAATATTATTTCTTCACATATGTGTTAGACATCTGATGGATAAAATTCACTTAAGAGATATAAAATATACATGCAATGTCAAAGTAAGATTCAAAGTGTCAGAGAGGATTTCATAATATTTGAACTTCACTATGCAATCCAGACAGACAGAAAGCATTCTGCACCCATTCTTAAAAAAAAAGAAAAGAAAAGAAAAAGAAACAATCTAGTCAAGTGACAACTCAGCGTGTTTTCAGCACCTCCAAGAATCAGAAATGCAAGCCAACCAAGAAGTAGATGATTTGGGAGAGATAGACAGCTTTAAGCAGACTCAGGCATCTAATGGCATAGAGATAGAGCTTCATACACTTTCTGGCACAAAACAGAATGAAAGTGTAGAGACCTTTGTTTGCAAAGTATTAAGGAATTCAAGATAGTCACTGCAGAGGATGAAATCAAATCTGAGCTCCAATAAACAAGAGGTTTTGGCAGCTGCATAGAGCAGCAGATTAAGAAACCTTCTCATCTCCCCAGTGTCTCGGGAACCAGTGAAATGGGAAAGCTAGAACTTCCCAGCAGAGATAACCCTGGAGACAACAAACAAACAAACAGACAAACAAAAACCAGATATGTTTACCTTCAGATTTTTTTTTCTTGCATTGAGAGAAGGTCTGGATTTTAGTGACCCTCAAACAGATACTACTGCAATTTTTATTAGAGCAAAATAAATGAAAGACTTAGCCCCTTCCTATGCAGGATTGCAAATAAATGGCATTGATTCACGGGCTGCTCTGAGCAAAAGTGTCTGAAGCCTCCTGACCTGGGTATTTATAATCATTTACAGTCACCCCCTGCCCTCTAGTGAGCCAATGACCAACATTCTGAGTTGGTTACTATTTCCTCACAGCCAGTATGTTAGTTAGCAGATTTAGGAAATGTCACGACCATCGCAGGGGCATTTTTCCAATAAATAAGGCCGGCAGAGATCTTTTAAGATGAGTTATTTTTGGTTCTCATAAATTAGGCCTCTTGAAAGATAATATTTCAGCCCAGAATGGATATTTTTTCTGTCAGTGAAATAAAGAAAGGAAGTGATGGGAGCAGCTAATGGCAGGCTTATTCTGAATGCTCTAATATCTGTCAGCTCTGAGGGATGAGGGAGTAGAAGTCTGTTTTAAGCCCACAACTCTCTAGAGTCGAAAAGTGTTCAATAACTTACTCAGCTGGAACAATTTATTATTGTGCAACCCACACTGTAAGATGACAAGATTAAATTATTCAGTCAATATTGCAGCGTTGGATTTTGTCATGAATATATTTGATTGAATAAAGACACGGAACGACCATTGATCATATTGTTACCATCATATGTTGCATGGGTTGACAATTTTTTTTTCCCCTTGGGATGAAGAAGACTAATTAATTCATCACTGTAGTATATCTTCTACAATCAACGTCCCTAGAGTTCCAGCAGACTAGGAGCTGGTCCAATATGCATTGGTTAAGACCGTTTATCTTTGTCCTTAGAGATGTTGCATGTGATAATGAAGGGATTCTCCAAGAGCAAGGACCTCTACAACAGTCATACAATGATTTATCTCTCCAAGTGCTTTCCACATGCTGTGCGTGTATATTGCTTTTCCAGGTCTACTGCAGGCACAGTAACTTGTCTAGAGAAAATGTCCTTCCAAATTGTGTACAATTGTGATCGATCAGCTGGTGCGTACATTTATGGATCTGTAATAATTTTCAGGTGATTTTTGAATTTTTCAAAAGTAAAATCAGTTGTCTAGCATCATGTTTTTTTCTTATTTAAACTGTTTGATAATCCTTTCTATTTTATCTATTCCCCTCCAGGGTTTCAATGTCTATAAAACATATTTCTCTACTTTTTTCAAAATGTCATAAGATTTATTTTTGCCACCAGGGTTATTCCACTGTTCCAAACGACTATTTTTTTTGTTTGTTTTTTCCTGTTTGATAGAATATGAGGGAGAGAAAGACAGAGAGAGAGACTTTTAGCACTGCCCCACTGCTTCTGCAACCTCCCTCTGCAGATGGGGACCAGGGGCTTGAACCAGCTCATCTCACATGGTAACAAGAATTTACCAGGTGTGCTGCCCCCACCACACATACACACACACACACACACACACACACACACACACACTTTATTTTCAATTAGTAACATAAAAGCAAAAGTTTTGATATTAGAAAAAAAAGTTCATGACTTGCATATCCACATTCCTTGACATTTTGAGTTTGGCCAATAGATTAGTTTATTCTTTCTCACCCTTCTTCCTTTATTTTCTTTCCCTCCCTTCATCTCTTTCTTCCTTCCTTCCTTCCTTTCTTTCTCTTTTCTGAAAAGTAGACCCAGATTAGTGAAAGCCTAGTACTGTCAAAATGAAGAAATAAAAAAGAAAAAGTATAATTATAGAAATGTCAATAGAAGAGAGCAGTAAGACATGAAAGTAAAGAGAAAAAGGAGAGATACTCACTTTTGTAGTAGAACAACAGAAACTACCAATCCCAGAGAAGCAAATGGTTTTATTAAGATGGAGCAGAGAGATAGGAGTGTCATGGTGAATGACAGAAACCAAGACTCACTGCTTTTGGGCTGCATTTATAGAATATACTAGATAATAACAAATTAGACCAACTCGGATTATCGAAATAATGAGCTGATAGTTATTCTTGGTCAACTATATTCAAAGCTTTAAAAAAAAAAAACCTCTTTTTTAAATCAGTTCGTCATATTTACTTTTTTAATTTTCCAGGTGAACTATAATTTTTCTGCATGTGGGGAATTTGGTGATGACAATGATTCAATGTCACTGCTTTTTTTTTCCTCCTCTTTCATCTTTTCATTTACTTCACTAAGCATAATTACCTTCAGTTCCAGTCATTTTGCCCTGAAGAATATAATGCCATTCTTTTAAATTCAAGTTGTATTCACAGAACATATATACCATAAATTTCATACCCCATAACGTATCAGTGATGGGTGTCTTAGCTGCTTCTACCCCATGGGTATTGTGAATGAAGCAGGTATGAACTGGGGTTGTATGTCTCCCTTTGAATTAGGGCTTCATGTGCTTTGGATCTATACCTGAATTAGCCATCAATCTTTAATATGTTGAACAAGTGGTTTGATTTTTTTTTGTATTACATTTTTTAAAAATTTTAATTATAAAAAAGAAACACTGATAAACTAGTGCAAAATATATACCTGAAAGTAGAAGTACACTAGAGTTTGCAGTGAGTATCCCCCTAACACTTCCTCTCCACTATTCCAACCTTTAGGTCCATGATTGCTCTACAATTTGTTTGGCTTTTTATGTTAACTCTCTTTTCAGCCACCAGGTTCCAGATACCATAAGGATGCCGGCCAGGCTTCCCTGGACTAAATACCCCACCAATGTGTCCTGGAGCTCAGCTTCCCCAGAGACACACCCTACTAGGGAAAGAGAGAGACAGGCTGGGAGTATGGATCTACCTGTCAACACCCATGTTCAGCGGGGAAGCAATTACAGAAGCCAGACCTTCTACCTTCTGCAACCCACAATAACCCTGGATCTATACTCCCAGAGGGATAGAGAATGGGAAAGCTATTGGGGAGGGGATGGGATATGGAGATTTGGTGGTGGGAATTATGTGGAGTTGTACCCCTCCTATTCTATGGTTTTGTTAATGTCTTCTTTCTTAAATAAAAAATTTTCAAAATAAAATAAATAAAAATAAAAAAGAAACACTGACAAAACCATAGGATAAGAGGGGTACAACTCCACACAATTCCCACCACCAGAACTCTCATCCTCAACTCTCATCTGTGTCTCATCTTCACCCCTGATAGCTTTTCTATTATTTATCCCTCTGGGAGTATAGACCCATGGTCATCATGGGATGCAGAAGGTGCTTCTTAACTGGACTTTCTACTGGAAAGACACACAACCATTACTTCTCTTTGAATTCACAAAAACAAGGAGATTGCTCTCTTGCTATCCAATGGCATTCAAATGTCTTAACCTCTTTCTGGATTTTGTAGAAGGAAATCAATATAAAAGGTAGATAAACAGTCAAACTATGCTGACATAGATGACGCATTGCCCTCTTTTAGTGAATATTTAAGTTGTGGCCTAAAATGGATCATAAAAGTTTTGGTGTATTATTTATATGGAGACAGCTTTCCTATCTCATACATTCTTACTCTGCTTTGAGTGCATCGGGAAAGGAGTCTCTAAGAGGTATCGAATAAGAGTGCTTATTGATCAAACAAACTTTCTAAAGTACATTCTCTCTTCCTGAGCAATATTACACCTTTCTGATGGGATTTTTTTTTTTATGGGAGTGGTGGGGGCAGAGGGAGGAGGGTGACTTTAAAGTCCATGACTTAAGACTCCAAGTTGGAAGCTTATCACTAAAGGCAGGCATGACTTAACAAAACCATATGCATTAGAGAAATTGGTACCAGTGTGCTAGAACCCCAGCCACATGTGGGCAGATTGAAATTTCACAGTGCAGTATCCATTCAGTGCATCAATATCCTGGGCCAAGACTTTTCACTATCTCCTAGATCATATTCAAAGCCCATCCTTGTCCTCACAGACTAGCTTGTCAGATTGGGGTGCTATCTGCTAGTGAAATAGGCAACCACCCAGTGTTGGAGCATGCCCAGTTGGATTTTCAGGGTTGAGTATTCATTGCAAAAACTGCTCAAACCATGTCTACTCCTTCAGCGTGCTTCTTTCACATCACATATCTAGGGGACTTTTCAAAACAGGTACTCAGTCGAAAACTTAAAGGATGAACAGTGTGAAATGCTGTATGATAGATAACTGCACTGCACTTTATTCAAGAGTTTTGACTACACAATAACCATATAGAAATGAAATAAGCCAGAATCTTTGATTCCATATGTGAAAGTCCCCTGACACTCCACACATGTTGTAATGGAATGTATTGAGATCATTACGCTGCTGGTTCATAGATATTAGCAAGCCCTGCTCAATGTAACCTTGCAAATGCAGTAAAATATCAGACAAAACAATGACACAGAATGAGGTAATATGTGATCCTCTAGAATTATGAAGAGAATATTAGTATAAATTATTCATTTACACTATAATTCACTATTTAATGTGGTGTGCTTTCTTTCTTTAAAAAAAAAAACAAGTTTCATCTTTATTTATTGATAGAGACAGCCAGAATTTGAAAGGAAGAAAGAGATAGAGAGGGAGAGAGGCAGAGAGACACCTGCAGCCCTGCTTCACCACTTGTGAAGCTTTCCCCCTGCGGGTGGGAACTGAGGGTTTGAACCTGGGTCCTTGTGCATCATAATATATGTGCTTAACCAGGTGTGCCATTGCCCTGTCCTTAACTTGGTGCACTTTCAAAAAGAGATGAGATCAGAATGTGAAAAGTTAAGCAAAAAGTATTTATTCTTACGGATTTGATTCAGAGATGGGTATGTTTGTATCTTAAAAGGTTATTTTTCTATTTGGTCATGGGAATCCAGAGCTTTTATGTAATGATGAAATGAAAGTTAGGGAGTCGGGCTGTAGCGCAGCGGGTTAAGCGCAGGTGGCGCAAAGCACAAGGACCGGCATAAGGATCCCAGTTCAAACCCCGGCTCCCCACCTGCAGGGGAGCCGCTTCACAGGCGGTGAAGCAGGTCTGCAGGTGTCTATCTTTCTCTCCTCCTCTCTGTCTTCCCCTCCTCTCTCCATTTCTCTCTGTCCTATCCAACAACGACAACGACAATAAAACAATAAGGGCAACAAAAGGGAATAAAAAAATAAAATAAATATTTAAAAAAAAAGAAAAAAAAAGAAAGTTAAAGTACTGTTAACACAGAGGACTTTGTTATCCAGTTACATTTAGGGACTTCTTCATGAATGTAAGCCAGCTTGACCTCATTGGGAAAGATCCTATATGACATTTATGGAGTAATTACTTCCTGTCTGTCCTGCAAAGATGCAGAGGCAGAGCAAGTAAAGTTGTGTGTGCATGGGGGGCGGGGGGGTTGTGAGACTCCAATCTTTCCTCATTGCCCTATTTTGTCTTTATGAATGTGTTAGAAAATACATAAAGTTCTATGTTATTTCTGGTAAGAATGACTCCTCTATATAAAATGATGTGAACAACACAGACAGTAAACTTTATTTTGCCTTCCAAAACTCATGGCTTCTCAAATTGATTTCCATATGTAAAAAACATGCAAGCCCATCCATTTATTGATCTGAAAACTCATTTTGAAGGATGTGAAGGAGTTGAAAGATCTCATGACATTTTCTTCAGTGTCCGGTAGATTCCCTCTATGGATAAGCATGTCACAGGGATCTGGTAGGAGAGCATATGAGCAAAGATATTCAACAATGGCCAGTGAGGATTATATTATAAACTAGAAAATTAATTCTGAGATAGCCACCTAGGATAGTACAAACAGTACCACGAATTAGGCCCTGGGTTTGAGATCCTGGCCATTGTATAAGACCTATACAGAGGAGCTTAAAAGAAGTGAAGTAGTTCTGTGATATATATCCTTTATCAATGACCTTTTCTCACTCCAGCATGGTCTCCCCCTCTCTACCTCTCACCCTTCATCTAAATAAATAATTAATTAATAAAAAGAATCTGCTTGATGATTACTAAACTTGTAGAATCCTAGAAACATGACCAAAATAGATATGCTAGCCTCTTTCAAATCTAAGACCCCTATTCCCATTGGCTCTATTTCTACTCTTTGGTCCTTGTCTATTAAGCATTGTGTCCTGATTTATATCTTACTGCCTTGCAGCCATCGAGTTCTAAATGTGACCAGGATACTGACCTCCCTAAGCAGATGATATCACAGTGTGTTCCCAAATGTGACTTCTCCAGAGACATACCCCACTAGAGAAAGCAAAAGAGAAGCTTAGGGTTTGGATCAACTGGTCCATAGCCAGGTCTAGTGGAGAAGCTATTATAGAATCCAGAACTCCTTTCTTCTGCACACCAAAAGAATTTTGGTCTATACTGGCAGAGGGGAAAATATGAGGGGAAGTTAACCAGAGGTTCTGAACCCCATTTCCATTGGGACTCAGAACTTTTGTGACAAGGAACATTTATTTTTGCATCATCACTGAGAGGGAAGAGAATCTAGAGAAAATGGGAAAGTTAAATGTCATTTCTTTTATCTAAGAAGGAAGGGGGAGGACAAATATGGAATTATTTTACTCATTCATAAATCAAATATAGTTAATTGAATCACATGAACTTGTAAAAAGCAAAAAAAGAAATATATAGTCAGCCCATAACTGTGATATTGGAAGAACTATGATGGTTAGTGTTGGGAGGATACATAGAAATTTGGTAGTGGGAGTGTTATGAAACTACACCTCTATTACCTTATAATCTTGTAAATCATTAATATATATTTGCTAGGAAGAGTGAAGGCATTCAAGTGTGAGCTCCATCAATAATCTTCTAGGGAAAAAATGAAATCAGTCGTGTATATTTTAATCTACTCTTCCAGTGGAGTATTCTGTGGTTAATATAAAATGTTTTCCTAATCCAAAATGATGTTAAGAATGTTTTTCCATGTATTTCTTAGTTTTGGTGCAAATTCATTATTGCCATGTAACTTAGTGATGGCTAATACGGAGATTGAGATCCATGCAAAATAGATCTAGAAATAATAAAACTCTGTGAAAAAGCACTATTCCAGGAAAAATATGTTCAACTCACCAAGGAAGATCAAAAGAAATTTTAGCTGATGGCATCACAACTTGTACATACACGGATAAATGCCCTTTAGCAAATCAACTTGGGATTTTTCTATTGGTAAAACAAAGACAATGACTTACAGAGCATATCTTTGGTAATTCGATTCAATGTTGTTAAAATTCGTAGGCTCCAGCCGGGTTAGCTTCACGGGCGGGTAACAGAGATGACCAGAGACATATGGCTGGGCAGGGAAGCTGTATTTCTTTATTCAGGAACAACGATTCATAAACCAAACCAAACTAATGACCAAACAGAACTCTGCTGTCTCTTTGCGGCGGCTCAAGCACTCTCTCCTACTCTCGAACTCTGGAACTCTGGAACTCTGGCACTCTGAAACTCTGCTGCCTCTTTCCCCAAGGCGGCAGCGCCAGCACTCTTGAAATCTGCCACCCTCCAACTCTCGAACTCTGGAACTCTCCAACTCTGGAACTCTGCAACTCTCCGACTCTCGAACTCAGGAACCCTCTCTTGGGGTTCCTTGGGGCGGGGCCAAGCGGGTCCGTGAAATTAGCAGGACTGATCCAATTCTCTTGGCGGGGGAGAACTAGAACCCAATGTAAAGCATACAACAATTCAACATTATGAACTGAATACCTGCCATTGAGAAAAGACGGAAAGATGCAGAAGCATAACTGAGTTGATCTTAAACCCCTCCTGGACACTGCATTACTTGAAGTAGGCTGCCTGCTCCTATTTTCTTTAGACTGTACACTGTGCTTGATGGGTAACACAATGCTATGCATCTTCACTCAGAAGCCACAGTTCTCTAAATCAAGACAGGGAGTACTTACTCAGATGTGAGCTTCAAAACAAGGTCACCTTGATTACTCAGACATTTCAGCTGGGAGAATAATTAATTCCCTATTTAAATGGACAATATCAACAACCAAATACCAAGAGGAAATTATCATGTTCACCTAGTCAGTGATTAATGGCACTCTATCTTCCCATCTTGACTATAAATACATTCATACCATGAACGAACTCTGCCCCAGATGAAAGGCAGACCAGCCTTACCATACCATGGGCAGTGAGACACAGGGCATGAGTCTAGATTTTTGTGTTGACTCAACTTAGTAGAACCTATGTCATGGTTAATTGTCTGTAGATATCTGGGAAATAAAGAAGTGAGGCACGAGAAACCATAGATTTCAATGGCAGGACTAAATGGCCACAAACACTAGGGAGCAACCAGAACTCATAAACAATGGAATCCCAACCTATGATCTCTGCAGCAAGATGCCTGGATAATCAAGCCACATCATTATCAGCAGATGTGCCAGGAATTAAACAGTGACCAAGTAGGGGAGCCTAAGATAAGATGTAGTTATGTTAAGCTAATATGGAAGCCTTAGACCTCCTGTCAGAAAAATGACTGAACAGAAAGCATCCAGCCGAGGAAGCATGTTGTTCCTTCCTGTTGTTGCATGTGATATAAACAGAGTTTTTGGAGGGAGGGTTTAGGTCCTGGAACACGATGGCAAAGGAGGACCTAATGGGGGTTGAATAATTATGTAGAAGACTGGGAAATATTATGCATATACAAACTATTGTATTTTACTGTCAACTGTAAACCACTAACCCCCCAATAAATAAATTAAAATACAGAAAAAAACAGGTTTTCCCATCCCGCTACTACACATGATTGTGGGGCTAGTGTGGGGGTGCCTCTTCCCGGGTGCATACTCTCTGGGTTGGAGAGAACACGACCAGAGCCAGCCTGGGCTGCTACTCACTCAGCAACTCGAGGGAGATGACGCAGGAACCAAACACGTGGCACAAGGCAATGCAATACCGTTATTGATCAGAAAGCCAACGCTTTTAAAGGGTAGACCTGGAAGTGGCAAGTCGGAAATGGAAATGGCTAGAAAGGGGGTGGAGAAAGGCAAAAGGCAACTGGAAAGGTAGGAACTTCCTTAACAACTGTTGTGAGGGTTTTAACTGGAAGGATTAATAATACCCTGCAGGGAGGGAGGGTCTTGAGGGTAGAAAGAAGATACATCAAAGGAATGGAATGGCTGGGGATCTTCCAGGCAAAACAATGATTATGTAGCTAGGCCATATTATCAGGAATGCAGGATGGAACAGGGGGGAGCTGGCTTAATGCTTTGTGTGACTCTTCACAATTTCCAGACACATGATCACTGTATGATGATGATCACATGATGAGCATCCCATGATGCTGCACATGATCACTGAATGATGACAGCCTGAGTCCAGGACCTCTGGGTTGGCTGCTTTATCTCTTCTGTGTGATTTGGTATAAGTACACTATTTTTTAGGCTGGACAAGGTGGTGTCTGCCATCCAGTTTCCATGTTTATTATTTATTTAATATTGATTTAAAAAGTTATAAGATAAAAGGAGTATAATTCCATACTGTTCCTACCACCAGAGTTCTGTGACCCCATTTTCTCCATTGGAAGCTACAGAAGATATCCCAAGGTTGCAGATATGGGCTGACTATTATTTCTACAACTATCTGTCTCTATTTGGATATGTTTGTCCATTTTTAATGGTCCTGTCTTCTCATCCTTTCTAAGTCACACCTACACCTATTGCCACTTTTTAAAAATATTTTTTAATTTATTTTCCCTTTTGTTACCCTTGTTGTAGTTATTATTGTTGCTGCTGTTGATGTCGTCCTTGTTGGATAGGACAGAGAGAAATGGAGAGAAAAGGGGAAGACAGAGAGGGGGAGAGAAAGATAGACATCTGCAAACCTGTTTCACCACCTGTGAAGCGACTCCCCTGCATGTGGGGAGCCGGGGCCTTGATCCAGGATCCTTCCTGTGGTCCTTGCGCTTTAGCGCTACATGCACTTAACCCGCTGCACTACCACCCGACTCCCACCTATTACCACTTTTGAGTCACTTTCTATGTTAATTCATCTCTCTCTGGGGCCTGATAGAGTTGAAGTTCAGATTCCTCTGGTCATCTTGCTCTATCATTTCTCTCCCACTAAGAGTATGGTCCAAGATTTGTTCTTTGCTTGTTTGTTTAGAGGTGGGATCTCTGGCTTCTATAATTTCTTCTTTGCTGGACATGAGCATTGGCAGGTCTGTGGAAACCCCTAAGGAATTTCTATCTTTCCCTAGTGGAGGAGGGCTCTGGATAGATGAGATTTAGGGGCACATTGGTGAGGTCATCTGCCCAGGGAAGTCAGGATGAAATCATAAAAGCATATGCAACTTGGTGGCTGAAAGGCAGTAAGATATAAAGCAGGACAAAATGATTAATGAACAGGGACCAAAAAAGTGGAAATAGAGTAGATGAGACTAGAAGTCTTAAAGTGGAAAAATGTGTGGAAGTCCATTTTCTGTATGTTTCTAGGGGGCTACAAATTTTCTAGTTTATTCTTGATTTTGATAGATAACACGGAGTTGGACAAAAATATTGTCTCAGATGTAGACAGAGTTGAAAATAGGACTAGAAAGTTGGATTAGGATAGTGTATCTAGCAAAACTGAAGAAAATATATGAGTAAAATTAACTGTTTACCCCATCAACTTGACCCAGGGCCCATATATTCATATCTAGACTAAGAGCCTGCATACTTTCTGAGATGCTATTGGTCTGAGATCACAGTCCATGGTCACAGCTGGTAACATTCTAGCTACACTCATGTCAGGGTAGGATGAGCCTTTGAAGTGTGAGGCAGTCCCGATGATTGTTACTTCACAGAGAGGACAAGTTAATGGAGTGGCCCACAAGAAGGTTTAGGCTGACTTTCCTGAAGAATGTGACCAGTACTGGTGGAGAAGAGACTCTATTACCCTGGAGGCAAATGAATAAATAAATAATAACAAAATAAAGGAAGAAAGAAAGAAAACCAAAATGGTTACCAGGAGCAGTAGAATCATCCTGAAGGTACCAAGCTCTAACAATATCTCTGGGGGCAAAAGGAAAAAAAATATGAAAGAATAGAAAAGAAAATAAGTCAGATAAAACACCTCAAATGTATACTTCTCAGTCCCGTCATCTACAGTCTGCTCTCCAGTATTAGCCATGATGAGTTGGATTATAATCTGATTTGTTTTTCTGAATAGTTTTGGACATGTATGAATGTCTCAGGTCTGGCTTAACAAATCAACCAAGGGTTCCACCACCCAGTCCTCTTCCTAGCTCTTCTTCATCACTAATTATTAAGGTAAGGTTAGAATAAAAACTTGGGGGACAAGCACCCCTAGGGACTCTGGACCAAGTCCAAATGTCAAAAGACCCAGATCCCACAAGCCCCCCTATTCTTTATATTCTTCTCCTCCTTCCTCCTCCTCCTCCTCCTTCCTCGTCCTCCTCATTCCTCCTCCTCCTCCTCCTCTTCCTTCCTTCCTCCTCCTCCTCTTCCTTCCTTCCTTCCTTCTTTCCTCCTCCTCCTCCTCCTCCTCCTCCTCCTCCTCCTCCTCCTCCTCCTCTTCCTTCCTTCCTCCTCCTCCTCTTCCTTCCTTCCTTCCTTCTTTCCTCCTCCTCCTCCTCCTCCCCCTCCCCCTCCTCCTCCTCCTCCTCCTCCTCCTCCTCCTCCTCCTCCTCCTCCTCCTCCTCCTCCTCCTCCTCCTCCTCCTCCTCCTCCTCTTCTTCTTCTTCTTCTTCTTCTTCTTCTTCTTCTTCTTCTTCTTCTTCTTTTGGCATGACTCTTTATATTCTTCTTACATCATGTTGGGGCCCACTTTCATTGGACCAATGAGACAATCTCCTCCCCCTTCATATAGTGCAGAAAAAAAAAAACTTCACCAAGTGGGTCTCAGTTACACGTGTACAACCCAGTGAAAACTAAGTGTCTGTGCTCTCCAAGACCTCCTGTGTCCTGTGTTTTCCCTTCATAATACAATCTCTGCCTCAGAGCAGAAGATGCTGGTAAGAATTGTGACTATGAGCTATGACACAGGAAAGCACAGGGAATACCAGGAAGGTTGTTCCAAATAGAAATTAGTTCCTCTCCCATGAGAATTTCTAGACATTCAATCACTTCCCCCTTCCTGGAATAGAGAAGACAAACACCCTTCCAAATGGAAATTTTCTCTACTAAAACTGTCTTCTGCTTGGGTCCAAGCAGTGATGCACCTGATTGAGCATACACATTGCAGTGTGCAAAGACTCAGGTTCAAGCCCCTGATGCCCACCTGCAGAGGGGAAAGCTTCAGGAGTGGTGGAGTAGGGCTGCAGGTGTTTGACTCTCCCCCTCTCTATCTCTCTCCCCCTCTCATTTCTCTCTGTCTCTATCCAATAATAAGTAAATAAATAAATAAATGTTACTTTTTAAAAGACTCTTTTATAAGGGGCTGGGTGGTGGTACACCTAGTTGGCTGCACAGGTTACAGTGCAGAAGGACCAGGGTTCAAGCCTCCAGTCCCCATCTATAGGGGGAAAGCTTTGCAAGTGGTGAAGCAGTGCTGCAGGAGTCTTTCTGTATATCTCCCTCTCTATCATCCTCGTCCCTCTCGATTTTTGGCTGTCTCTATCCAATAAATAAATAAATAAAATAAAATACAAATCCCATTTAAAAATAATGATACATAAAAACCTCACTAAACAAAAAGCAAAGAAATTATTTTTAAAAATTGGATGAGAATATGGACAGTATCTTCACAGAGGATAAGATGCAGAGGGCCAACAGACATCTTAGAAAGCGCATGTCGGAGAGGATGTGGAGAATAAAGGTCACTCCTGCACTGCTGGTGGGGTGGACATTGTTCCAACTTTTGTGAAGGACAGTCTGGAGATTTCTCAGAACACTCAGAGTAGACCTACCCTATGGCCCAGCCATTTCTCTCCTGGAAATTTACTCAGAGGAAACAGAAACACCATCAGAAGAGATCTATGTACACCCATGTTCTTAGCAGCACAATTTATAATCATCAGAACCAAGAGGAGGTTTATTACATCTAGGGTTGTTTAGTTATGTAGTCATTGTGGCAGCAAATTAGGAGAATGGGGAGAGAACAACTAGTCATGATGGAGGAGAGCCTTGAGTCTTCAAAGGTAGTTATCAGTGCTCAGATACATAGGTTCAGGTTCTGGGGGGAGTGGCATGGCGGTCCTGGGAGAAGGCACAAGCAGGGGGAAGAGAAGCAGTAACAGAGCTGAAAGAAGAGGCCAAAAAAGCCAAACTTTTGTCAGGTTCTTGCTTAAATAGTCTCTTGCACCCACAATCCCTTGTGACTTTGTGTAAGTCTGTGGTATGCTCCTCAGGCTGACATCAGCCATATGCTAGTTACATTTGTGTTCCAATAGATAGTAACAACAAATGTTGGTGAAGATGTGAGGAGAACGGAACTCTGCACTACTGGTTTAATTGTAAATTTACCAATCCTTGTGGACAATTTTCTGAAGATATCACAGAGCACTAAAAATGATCTTATGACCTAACAATTTCTCTCCTGGAGATTTAGCAAACATAAATGCAGACACCTATCCAATAAGATCTATGTATGCCCGTATTTTTATAAGGACAATTTTTAATAGCCAAAACTTGGAGGAAAACCCTAAGTCCACAACAGTGAGTGGCAACAAAAGTTTTGGCATAGATACACAATGGAATGGAATATTACTTTGCTATTAAAAATGATAGAATCCTATTCATTGCCTCATCTTGGATAGAACCTAAAGGAATTATCTTAAGTGAGATAAATAAAAAGAGAAGACAAATACTGAATGATATCATTTATAGGTTGGCTTAAGATACAAGGAAAGAGAGGGACAACACAAAGAAAACTCAGAAGAAGTGGGTTGGGGATGGGTGGTGGTGCACCTGGTTGAGTGCACTGATTACAGTGCACAAGGACATGGGTTCGAGCTCCCGTCCCCACCTGCAGGGGGAAAGCTTTGCAAGTGGTGAAGCACAGCTGCAGGTGTCTCTCTGTTTCACTCCCTCTAGATGTCCCCCTTTCCTCTCGGTTTCTGGCTATCTCTATCCAATAAATAAAGATAATAATAATAAAAAAGGTGGGTTATAGTGTACCAACTGAAAAGATTCTGAGGAAGGAGGCATGGAGGAGCTAGAAAGCAGCTTGGATTTTGAGGCTTGAGGGTGGGAATGGAGCTAAGTTGGGGTGAGAGTATTTTGCAGACACCTATCATGTGAAGATAAATTGTACCCATGTGCCAACAATTGTACTGTGAATCATTAATTCCTAGTAGAATGATAAAAAAAAAAAACAAATACCACAAGGTAGTATTAAAAGCAGTACTGCAGTGGGTTAAGTGCACATGGTGCAAATTCAAGGACCAGCGTAAGGATCCCGGTTTGAGCCCCCAGCTCCCCACCTGCAGGGGAGTCACTTCACAGGCGGTGAAGCAGGTCTGCAGGTGTCTTCTGTCTTTCTCTCCCCCTCTCTGTCTTCCCCTTCTCTCTTCATTTCTCTCCTATCTAACAACAACGACATCAATAACAATAATAACTACAACAATAATAAGAAAACAATAAGGGCAACAAGAGAGAAAATAAAAATAAATAAAGGAAGGAAGGAAGGGAAAAAAGAAAAGGAGAAAGGGGAAATGCTGTGTTTGCACTTATGACACAACTCAGTTGGATAATGCATTATTTTGATATGTTTAACCCAAATTTGAGTCTTTTCTCTACTATGTTGATGAAAGTTTCAGGGCTGTGGTCTCTTTCTCTCTTTCTCTACCACTCTGTCTCTACTTATAAAAAGATAAAATATAAATAAAAGAAAGTATAAGAGTTATACTGTACTAAAATTGTGTCTGTCTTTTCACACATCTTCTCATTTAGAATGGGCCTTCTGCTCCAAGAGATAAAATGTAAAATAATAGAGTCCATTCAGGAAACAGTCTAGTGTCAAGTCACATAGATGTTAATGCACGACTTTGTAGAAAAGTCTGATGGTATATCAGAGGTGATATGAACTACTGTCACACATCTTTTGTTCTTCTTTATCTTGTAATACAGCTCTGCTCCCAAACAGACTGAGGAAAGCTGCCAGAGACATGACTTGACCTTTTCTTCTGGCCAAAAATGCAACATTAATTGTGAAATCAAAATAAAGTTCTTTTCTCCCATCTCACATAATTGTAGCAGTAACGTTTTGTAAAAAGGCATATCAGGCGTTTCATTTATAAATTCAATAAGGGTATACTTTTGTGCTATCATTCCTTTAGTTGTCCCCAGATATCCTCATATCAAACCACGCCATATCTATCAGAAAGGCTGCTTATTAGTATAAAGAAAAGAGAGAAGGAGTAAGTAGAAGAGGAGGAGGAAGAAGAAGAGGAGGATATGATAGCTAGCTAGTTGGAAGAGAGCTGGCCAAGGCTTAGAGTAGGGAAGGCTGATTAGCAAGGAAATCAAGATGGTGGAGATCATGTGACAGACCATTATGGAGGCCAAGCACAGTGACTTACCTAGAAGGCATGACTGACATCTACCTGGTTTAGCACCATCTAATATCATGACCTCTTACCTGTGCAGTGATGCCTACCCTCATCTGAGTAAGTCGTGAATACTGAACTAGCCCACAGGGATTTGAATGGAACAACCACAAAGTATGGGGGTGAAGCTAAAAGGCAATCTGACTATTGGAACAATCACATTTCTGACTTCATTTCAAAATGAAATGAAGGTCCTCTGAGAATTTATCTCCATTCCCCCTTGGAGAGTAGGGGAGGAGAGATCAAAATCAGTTTGTTTTTTTTTGCCCCCTCTATCCCTTAGTTTTCTTTCTCTTCTCATTTTAACAAGAATTTAATTAGTTTATAGTACAGTTGTTGACACATGGACACATTTTCTCATCTTCCTGAGATAAGCAAAACCGAATCTTGTAGCTTCTAAATTCACTCATTTGTCTTGAGAACTTGGGTTGTTTCTGTATCATGATTATACATTTTTTTAGTTTTCTGTTTATGTGTTTATTTGAAACGGATTCATTATTAGTTAGAAAGGGAGAGAGAAAGACAACGAAATTATCATTGTCACACATGAAATGCTAAGTAGGGAGCTAACTTGGGGCCTAGGGCCCAACAGTTCAGTGTTCCATCCTCTGCACCACCTCCTGGGTCAACTGAGTGATGGTGATTAGCACTGCAATGGACATAATAATAATGTTTTATATGTGCCTGTGTGTGTGTGTCTGTCTGTCTGTCTTTGATGTGTTTGTGCTTATAGATATCAAGGATCCGGAACTACATCTAGGAGATATTTACAGACTCTACTTCTTACCTCTCACTATTTGCTTTCCTTTTTAATAAACAGATCTTGTCCTCTCATATTTAATCAGTCAAGTCTGTTAGCATGATCTGTGCTTCTGCCATTGCAGAAGTATCTCTAGAAAGGGGGGGAGGAGCAAGAACTCAGTATTATTACTGTTGTTGTTTAGGATTCTGCTTTGCTTTGTAACAAAACCAGGTGAAGATTAGGTCATCCACAAGCAAAAAGGCACAGGATCAGTCTTGGCAATGGTGCATTCTCACTCCACCATCCCTCAGAATGTCTTTTTTCTTCCAGGTAAAGTAGCCCTCTGAGCCTATGCTAGAAGGGGCCTTCACTTAGGGGAGCCTCCAAAATGTGCACCTTCCCTGGACTGTTGTTTGATTTAGATATCTGGTTGCTTTTATAGTACCCCTGTGACAGGCTCTTCATTTATTTGAATGTAAAGCAATGTTAATGTGACCCCAGGGGATCCAGGGAGAATAGCATAGTATATCTCACACTTCAGCCTGCATGCAAATCAACTGAAGAGCTTGTTAAAATGCAGATGCTGATTCAGTGATTCTGGAGAGGGATTTACCATTCTGCATGTGGAACTCAGAAGGGAGCTTCATCCTGCTGGTCCTGGGACCTTCAATGAGTAGCTAAATCTTTACATTCCTACTTACCTGTCCCTGCACATTCCTTTGTGTCCTTGTCATCACTGACTCCTTATACATAGATATTTCACTCCTCCTGCTCTCTCTCTCTCTCTCTCTCTCTCTCTCTCACTTATTTACTGAGAGATAGAGAAACACAGCATCATTCTGGTCTGTGACATGCTGAAATATAACTCTGTACATCAAACCTATAATTCTTGTGTTCTACCACTGAGGTCTTTAAAAAGTCCATATTTTGTAATATTTCATGCTTTGTATCTTCTGCAATTCTTTGTTTCATCATTCTTTCTTGTTTTCACTTACCCTATCCCTTCTCTTTCCTATTATTATTATTATTATTATTATTATTATTATTATTATTATTATTATTATGTGTCATCCCTTTTACTTCTAGTTATCTACCTCAACCAAAACCTGATTTGAAACAAAGTATGCCACCACTAGATGCCAGTATGGAGAGGTGTGTGTGTGTGTGTGTGTGTGTGTGTGTGTGTGATACACATTACTATTATATATAGAGAGAATATTATTCTCTCTCTCTCTCCCTCTCCCTCCCCCTCTCCCTCTCCATTTCCCTCTCCTCCTCCTCTCTTGTGTTTCAACTTTGATTGTTATTCTACTGAAAAGATTGTTTAACATCTAAGGAGCTATAGTCAGACCTCAAGAAGTCCCACAAAGCTGGTATCTTTAAGAAGAATTTTTGGCATGTAAATTATTTAACTAAGAAGGTAGTTATAAGACAGGTTCTGGACTTTCTGAATTAGGTCATTATCTATCACCATCCATATCAAGTCACAGTCCTCTTTCAAAAGAAAGTAATTATAAACTCTTTGATTTTCTCTTCTCTTGACTGACTTACATGTTCCCTCTCCTGGCTTTGAAGGCATGAGTTTGAGTATAAAATACCTCTCACTTCTCAGCAATGCAAGGACCTGCGTCTGAGTGTACTCCCTTCATATTATAATTAATTTTTTTATTTTTCCTCTTCTGATTTGCTCTAGTCCATTCTGTTAATGATCAATTAATCAAAACTTTGTGCAAAAAAACTTTGTGCAAAACTTTTCCCTTATTGTCTAAAATTCCAGTCAAACTCTTTTGAATTAAGGTAGCCAAAACAAACCCCCCACAAAAAAAAAAAAAAAAAAAAAAAAAAAAAAAAAAAAAAACACTGGTGAAAGCTTGATGCTTTTAGTTTGGGCCATAAGACAACCCCTTCCTCTGAGACATCCTTTTGGCTTTGGTTGGACAGAACCTGGCAAATCCCCTTGTGCTGAGGAAGAATCAAGACCAATGGAACACACAACACAACTGTTTTGAGTTTGACTCATCAATGGAGGCTGAGCAATGTAGCTTCTCTTGAATGATAGTCTCCTCTGTCCTCATGATGGCACTGAAGCAGTTCCCTTGAGCAGGTTTCATCATCATTTCCTGTACATGTCATGCATGATTCTATGTGATTATTACGTTTTCCCTAGCTGCACAAGCCTATGTTTCCCTTCATAAGCTTTTACCTGGAGTATTCCTCAATGTGTATAGACTATTAAGTCACTCTCCCTCTGTGAGCATAAAAACAGACCATGCTTCCTCTTGAACTCCGCTCTTCTGCTTAAGCAGCTCAGACATACTTCTCACCCTACAAGTTGTTTTCTAGTTAATAAAGGTTTTTTTTCCCCACCCAACTACACCTATGAGTCGGGGGTGCTATATTAACACTTCTTTCACTTCAGGATAAACATGTCCAGTAGCTAGTGGTTTCAAAAAACATACTGTGCATGTCAGCAATGTTCTTTTCTAACAACAAAAAAAAAAGTATCAGCCAAATTTCTCAAAATCCTGAGTCAAGTGTACTTATTGTCTACAGGGTGCTGCTTTCTTATCTGCAGAGCAATGTGGGGTGTTTCCACTCCTCATCCACCTCTGTTCTGGGGTTCCCATTTTAATGAGCTTTTTTTTGTTGTTGTTAGTTTACACCATTCTCCCTCTACCACTCCCCTCCCATCTATAGCTTTCATTTGCAGTAAGCCCTGGAAGATGTTCCTACTAAAGCAAGCTTACACTCTGACCCACAATCTGTTTTTGCAGTCACAGCGGGAATCACAGGCTTCTGGTGCCAACAGATGCAATGAAGGCAACAGCAAGGCTGATCATATTTAGTTTGTGTTATATTAATGTTACACTCAGTGCTGTTCTTGCTATGTTTCTGATTGTCTCTTTGTTAATGAGACCAGTGCAACTTAATTATGAAGAACAGGGTCAGCATCACAGAGCTTAAACTGATTCTCCAATGTAAATATTAAACCCAGTCTTGATACTTAAAATGTATACACACAAAAGTATTTTAAGTTTAATTATTATTATTGTTTTTTTTTTTCTTTACCAGAGCACTACTCAGCTCTGGCTTAGGGTGTATAGGAGATTGAACCTGAGACCTCAGAGATTCAGGTATGAGAGTCTGTTCATATAACCATTATGAGGCTATTTTTTTCTTTTTGTTGCCCTTGTGGTTTTATCATTATTGTGGTTATTATTATTATTGTTATTGATGCCATTGCTGTTGGATAGGACAGAGAGAAATGGAGATAGGAAGGAAAGAAAGAGAGGAGGAGAGAAAGATAGATACCTGCAGACCTGCTTCACCACCTGTGAAGCAACTCCCCTGCAGGTAGGGAGCTGGGAGCTGGAACCAGGATCTTTAGGCTAGTCCCTGTGCTTGACACCATCTGCTCTTAACCTTCTGAGCTACTGCCAGGCCCCCAATCTTATCTTTCTAAATCACTAGATTTTGACAGAAATAACAGGAGAGTCTGTTTTCTGATTATATTCAGCTCAGTCAAAAAAGTGAAGGGGGCGATATTTACTTAATTAGATTAATTTATTTGGGGCCTAGGGGAGTTTTATTTTTTTGGACTCTCTCTCTCTCTCTCAACATTGTCCTGGAGTAATGTGGCCAAGAGATGACCAAAGAAACAAAAAAGATTTTACATACCTTGACAGTGATTATTCAAACATGATCACAACATTTATTTACAGCCATGATTACAATATAAAACCATGATTACAATACAACAATCAAACAGGAAGGCAACAGAATTATAATTTTGAGAGAGAGATAGATGAGAAAGATGGAAAGGGTTTGAGTTAAGCTGTTAGAGCTGGAGGGAATACACACCTTTAAATACCAGCAAGACAAGAAGATTTCAAGTTTGCAAATCCAAGTAATTAAACTGTGCTCATATCCTTGTGAGTTGAAAAAGCATCTCCAATTGCAGGAAGGACTTCAATGTGCCTACTAGTTGTGGTATCTGGAGAGTTCTTCAATGACAGGCCCTTCCTAAGTCAGACCCAGTTTTCTGTCCTACAGAGCCTAGGAAATAATAAATAAGTGTTCTTCCAAATCACTGAGTCTGTCATTAATTGTTATGCACCCTTCTATAGTCAAATACCATTGATGATAACTATCTTGTAATGTAAAAATGTTAAAAAATTTAAAACAGGAGACATTAAATACACAATTTCAGAAGATAAGATATTGATTGTAAAATAATTCATCAAAAATATTCATAACTCAGAAGAACCAACTGCAAAGAATCAGAAGAAGAAGAAATAGGAATTTTCTCTTCTCCATTGGTTCAAAATTAGATCACAGTATAGCTAGAGGCATTACTGCCTATTCCTGGTGACTGTGTATTGAAACTAGTTTGTATTCCTCTATGGTTATATATATGTTTCTTTGAGATCAACTTAAGTCAAAGGATGTGTAAGGTATTCATTTGCCAGAAATAATTTGCTTTTTATTTCTTTGGCACAAATGAAAATAAAAGCTAACTGTATCTTTCAAACTGTCACACTGTAATTTCAGGCATCAAAATTTCTCTCCTGCTTCTAGCAGTGAAAAACTAGAGGTCTAAAGAATATTTGAGAGAATGGACTTTCTCATTTTGCTTTTTTTTTTTTATTATTATTGATCTTGATAATCACCAAACCCAGCAATGCAACTGTAATATTTGTCAGTATGCCCCAGGCTATTTTATACTAATCTGTAATCCTTGCAGTCTTGAGGTTCTGGAAATATTTACTGAGAAATTATTTGTAAAACTGCACTTAAATAATTTAACCTGCTAGATATTAAGCATATGTCATCAATCTACATGAATGAAATATTAAGTGTATGTTATCTTTTTACACTTCAAGGGGAGAGTTTTTAATTAATAAATACAAAATCCATCTTGTTATTAAAACATTGAAAATAGATAAGAATTCTACAATTGCTTTCAAAACTCAGGCTAAAGACAATTATTTCCAATGAGATTATCTAATGTGAAATCCATGACAGTAGACACAATAAAATGGAGGCAAAGTGTTGCAAGCCTCTAAGGAAGGGAAACAATTTATTGTATAAGGTGTATTGCTCCTGCTTCTTGAAGAAAAAAAATGCTATGACATTTAAGAATTTTTCATTGTAAACTTGGTCTTAGCATTTTAGAATGGTCTAGATTTCATTTTTGAATCTTTACCACAGTAGAGAGGTCTTTTATATATTTTTTGCATCAATACTTTGGGAACTTGATGCCCTTTTTTATTCACTTCAAAGTCCTCATCTTCACTGCCATTCTAAGCCACACCTACACTTCTGACAACTTCCTGGTGTCCTTCATATCTCCCATTCCCTCTCAGATAAAAGAACAACACCTGACTTCCTCAGATGTTCTCCAAGTTCTATTCCCTCTTAGTGATGGTACAAAACCAAATGGTCCTGATCACAGAAGTTCTCAGTCCTAATAAAACTGGGTTGACAGCCTTCTGGTCATCTTCCTGTAACATTTATCCCCCTCTGGACGTATGGAGAAAACTGCTTTTTGGGGTGATAAAAGAATGTATTCTGGCTTCCGTAATTGCTTCTTTGCTGGACATAGGCATTGGCAGGTAGATCATTACCCCCAGCCTGTTTCTATCTTTCCTTAATGGGCTAGGGCTCTGGAGAGGTGAGGTTCCAGGAAGCATTTGTAGGTCATATGCTCAGGGAGGTCAGGATGGACTCATAGTAGTATCTGGAACTTGGTGGCTAAAAGGTGGTAACAAATGAAGCAGCAAAAAAAAAAGTTTAATAAACTGGAATCAAATAATAGAATCAATGACAATAGGAACTCTAGGGTGTGAAGAAGCCAGGAAGTCTACTTTAGTCTACTTTGTTCCTATGAGGTTTGTTCTATGACTTTAGTAATTTTTACTTGAGCTTGATAGATGGCATGAATGGGGAAGTACTGTCTGAAAGGATAGTGTCAGAGTGAAGAACAGAGCTTGAATGCTGACTTAAGGCAGAGGCTGGCTACTCAACTTGGACAAATGTGTAAATACAATGAACTGTTTGCCATGTCGACCTGATCAGGAATCTATGTATCTTTAGTATAGAGGACTGCATAACATCTGGGTTCCAGTCAGTCTAAGCTCACAGTCCATGGCCACAACTGGCAATATTCTAATGTTCTACAATGTGTTGGTATGCTTCTAATTCTGCTTCTAAAAAACCTCTTCTGTTTCATTTGGTTTAATCCCCCTTGCTTAACACTACTCTATTTACATAACTAAGCACCAGCATGCCTGCAGGGCATTGGTTTAATCCCCACTGGTTCATGATGTCTTTTTGCTCCGCCCCCTCTTGTAGTACACCCTGATTTGCACCAGGCACTTTTCGCTCCACCCTCTCTGCATCACATCTTGTTTCCGCCCTACTTGGCAAGTATATATAGGATTGTGTTTTTAGTTTGTTTAGTTTTTAGTTTAGTTTAGCTTAGTTTGGCCATAGATTGTGCTGCGTCCTACATGAATAAAGTGATACTGCGTACAGCTCAACCATGAGTTGCTGGTCGTCTGTCTCCACTCTTGAAGCTGGTCTGACAAGACTGCATACGCTAGAGGACTAGATTTCCTTGAGTAGCAGAGTAGGATAATCCAACATCCCTTTGGAGAGTGGAGCAGTCCTTGCTAGTGCCAGGTTTCAGTGACTGTAAGACACTAGAGATGCCTACAAATGGGCTAATGAAGACATTCTTGATGAAAGTGGCCAGTGATGGCAAGAGGGATCTTTTAGAGGTCTCTGTCCAATGTATCTATGGATGAATCTAGCAACTCCCTGCATAGGCCTTGCAGTGACAAGGTTTGCCATCGATTCTTTCAAGAGTGTTGAGTTCCCTTTGGAGTCCTGTATTATTCAGTACAGGAAAAAGTGAAGACTAATACTTGCACAATAGAAAATGTTCCGTTTTTTAGATGATATTGTAAGTGCCACACAGGAAACGTGACTCAAAATGATCAGGTGCAAAATTGATGGGTAGAATAATCAAATCAGGGCACTATTTTCCTCCTGCCTTTCTTCTTTCTTTCTTTTCTTCAAGACTTTGTACCTGCACAAAACCCACCACTCAATTGAACTTGGTATTTCCCCCTTTTTAATTCTATGTATAGAAAAGTAAGGAGAGGGAGAGGGAGAAGGAGAGGGAGAGGGAGAAGAAGAGGGAGAGGGAGAAGGAGAGGGAGAGGGAGAAGAAGAGGGAGAGGGAGAAGAAGAGGGAGAGGGAGAGGGAGAGAGAGAGAGAGAGAGAGAGAAAGAGAGAGAGAGAGAGAGGAAGTATTACACCAATTGCCCACAGTAAATAAAGCATCCCCTGATGTCTTTTGCTTCAGCATGGGGTAGGTTCTATGCCTGGGGTAAACATCCACCTGAATGATGAGCTAGCTCCTGGTTCCTGCATTTCCTTCTATTTAGGGTTTGTTCCACTTCCATAGATATTTTGCAATTTCCTATAGAGATTTTAATCTATTTACCGAAGTCTTTAAATCTCTCCATGTGATCATTCAAACATCTGTGTGCTTCATTCTGCCAAGTTGTGGCCATTTTCTCTACAGCACAATGGAGAGGTCCCAGGGATGATGTGTTTTGATGGCGCGATGTTATTTATATCTTGTCTTTTGTGGTTCTCCGGGTTTATGACTGAATGCAGTACACTGCTGGCTGAGGTGGTAGAGGGAGCAGGCATGCCTCTTTGTCTCTGACTGATGAAACCTAGCAGTTTCAATCCATCTAGAAGGCAGTTTGGCTGAGTTTGGTTTGTTGCTATAGTTACCATGATATATCTTAGCTTCCAATTCCTCTAGTATTCTCTTATACCTGGCATGAGACCAATGTGTGTGTGTGGGGGGGGTGGGCTATATTTTTACTGCTGACTTCCCTTGTAATTGTACCCCAGATGTGATTTCTTTTACTCTCTCCCCAAAATAGAAAACCACATTTCTTGCCCCCTACAGACCCCCACCCCAACCTCCATGCACAGACCTGGTAGAAAAGATAGGGGGTTCAATTTCTTGATAGAGACAGAGAGAAATTGAGAGGGCGATGGGGAGATATAGGAGAGAGACAGAGAGATGCCTGCAACACTACTGCTTCACTACTTGAAAAGCTTTCCCCCTGCTTATGGGGACTGGTGCTTGAACCCAGGTCCTTGTGTACTATAACATGTGAGCTCCATTGAGTGCACCACTAAACGGCCCCCAGAAGTGGCCCCTTAGTGCTGCCATTCAAGGTCAGTGGTGCCCGCAAGCTCACAAGTGCCTGGCCTATGAGGTACAGCTGTCCCTGTTGTTCTCTCCTTAACAGACAAGCCAGAATCCAATGCATTCGGTGGAGAGTTAGGGACCAGGACTTGGTTTAACTGAAGCGAACCTGCCTTGCACGTGGATAATATGAGTCCAATTACTAGAGCCTGATGGGTGGTGGAGGAATGTTCTTCATTCTCCTTTGTCTATTAGTTATTTGGTGAGACTGGTATGGTAGAATCAGTGGAGGTTATTATGAACTCAGTTCTTTTCTGTCTTCTCTGTATGCACAGTGGGAGTCCCCACTTATTTCCTTCTAGCCAGAAGTGTTCATTCGTGTGTCCTGGAGATGAGAGGATGACTTCCCAGTCCCCAGAAACTTAGGTCTTTAGCTTTGCAGAGGAGCAGGATCTGGTGGTCTTCTGCTGAACCAAGAGTAGCTGCCCCTTCTTGTTTCGGCACAGATGACATAGCACTAATATTTCTTTTCTTGCGGAAGTGGGCCTCTCTGCCTCTACACAGTAGATTTCTATTAGTGCCACTGTGCCACAAGATTTCTACTGTGATCCAGAATGCTATCTGTATTTGACCAGATTTCTCCTTCCTTGGGTGTAAAAAAATAATAAGTAACATCCTTTCCTTTTCTTTGTTACTTTTTATCGCCACCAAGGCTATAGCTATTGCTTAGTGTCTGCATGACAAACCCATCGTTCACCATTTCTGGTAAGTTTTCTTTTTTTTCCCTCCAGGATTATCGCTGGGGCTCAGTGCCTGTACTATAAATCGACTGTTTCTGAGGCTTTTTTGTTGTTGTTGTTGCCATTATTATTGTTGTTGCTGCTGTTGTTGCATAGGACAGAGAGAAATTAAGAGAGGAGGGAAAGACAGACACCTGTAGACCTGCTTGTGAAGGCCACTCCCCCACCCCCTCCCCCCACTTCAAGTGAGGAGCTGGGCTCTAGGTCCTTGCAGATTGTACCATGTGCACTTAGCTTATTATGCTACTGCCTGGCCCATTTGTTTTTAAAGAAACAGAGTATTTGAGAGGAAAAAGGAGTATAGAAAGCAAGAGTAAGACAGAGAGAGAAAGAGAGAGACAGAGAAACCTGTATACAACTTCACCAGGATTTGAACTTGGGTCTTTGCACATGGTAATGTGTATACTCTGCCACCACTGAGTCCCAAAGAGATGTATTTCTTGCTTTTCATATTCTAGGTGATGCTCACCAGTGGAGCTTTTTTAAACACCAGCAAAGAAGTGTCCAGAAATTAGAATAATGACTTCCAGTGACTACAAGAAGAAGGAAATTGACAGTTGCTATTTAACAGATAAAAGTGTTTATTATGCAAAGTAAGTATGCTCTAGAAGTCTACAGTAATGTTTAATGAATATAGTGCACATGGTCAACAAAACGGAACTAACCAGTTCAAACTCCATTAAGGGAATGATGTTATCTTGTATTCATCCATTCCACAACTGGAAGCAAAGAAAGAAGCATGGAGGGGAGGAAGGAGAGGGGAATGATGGAAGGGAGAAAGTGGGGACCATTCCACTAAGCTTATAACCATCTGTTTTCCAGTGAATTTCTTCTTAGACTCCCTTCTAAAATGCTTCCGACCAAAGGATTAGCCTTTTGCCAGAAACTCATTGTGGTTTTGTAAATAAATATTAACACAAGCCAAAAATCAAAGTGCCCAATAGGCAGTGGAAGATAGCATCCAGAGGTCAAGAAATATTTACCACTAAAGACACGATCACATGCATTCTCCTTTAATGGTCTCATTTAATTTTCCAGAGTACCTTGAGGTAAGTTTTCATTTTGGCCACCATTTTTCAATTAGAATTGGCAGAAAGGAAAGTTAAGTATTTTACCCAAATCATGGGGAGAGAGTAAGAGACAAAGGGAGAGAGAGAGGGATAGAGAGAGAGAGAAAGAGAGAGAGAAGCCATTATGTTATATCTGTTCATTTCCTGAGAGTGATTTAAAAAATCTAAGAAAGCACAGTGCTCCCACCATTTTTGTCTTTTCCTTTTATTGAAGAAATAAGATAATACTGTATAAAGTTCTTAATGGGATAGTATCTAATTAGACTTAGATACCCTCCTCATCTACTTTCTATTACAGTTTTCTCACTCACTACAAATCTAACCTTAGCAAAGCAAGGACTGCAAATGATAAATAAGGGCAAGAGACTGGCATACTTTAACAATGACTCTTGTCATTATCAGGCCACCCCATCAGCTGGGGCCCTCCCTATTCAGGGAGTCCTGAGATTCCCAAACAGACTTGATGGGTCTAGACTTCAAATAAACCCCTCTCTCAATTGTTACTGGCCATCTCTATCAGGAACAACAAAATAAACTCCTTTGTAGGTCTCACATAGAACCTTGCCCTCAACTTGGATCAACAATGGTAGAAATGTTCCATCCTCTGAAGGGAGGATGAACAACATACTCTGTGCTACACCTGAGGAAGATGAGTCGATATTGGGGCAGCTTGGAATGTTCCTACCCATGACCACAGAATGTGAGCTCAGATCTACAGGGATGCAGAGGTCACATAGGCTCCTAAGCTGAATATGGGCCCTAGACCAGATCAAATTGTTGGGGTATATAGTCAACAATATTTATACCCATGACATTACCTCCCCAGACAATAACTTGGATCCACCCATATATCAGATTCCAGGCTCAGATGGGAAAAAAAAAGTTAGTATAGCTACAGGCCCTTTGAAATATAACTAAAATATGCTTATTGGCTATCTACAAAATGGAGGACCCCTCCCAACACTTCACCTGCACTATTCCAGCCTTTAGGTTCATGATTAGTCAACAATTTATTTGGCTTTGTATGTTAAATCTCTTTTCAGCTACCAGGTTCCAGATGCTAGCATGATGCCAACCAAATTTCCCTGGACAGACAACACCACCAATGTGTCCTGGAGCTCTGCTTCCCCAGAGTCCTTCCCCACTAGGGAAGGAGAGAGACAGGCTGGGAGTATGGATCCACCTATCAATGCCCATGTTCAGTGGGGAAGCAATTACAGAAGCCAGACCTTCAACCTTCTGCACGCCATAATGACCCTGGGTTCATGCTCCCAGAGGGTTAAAAATAGGAAAGCTACCAGGGGAGGGGGATGGGATAGGAGTTCTGGTGGTGGGAATTGTGTGCAGTTGTACCCCTCTTATCCTATGGTTTTATTAATGTCTCCTTTTTAAAATAAATTTTTAAAAAATTTAAAAAAAAAGAAAAGAAGTTTCTCCACCTGAGGCTGCCAATTAACTGCAAAGAAGAGGGGACCATAAGAAGTTAGGATGGAACTTAAAACTCAAAAGTGATGATGTCTCCTGAAGTATACATAAGCCTTTGATAATTTTAAAGTTTAAACATAGATTTTTTTTTTTTTTTTGCACTGAGGATCTCAGCCCTGGTCTTGTGATTAAATGATAATAGATACATTTACTTATAGGTTGTGTATACACATATATTCATGCACTTGTGTGTATGTGTAAAATAGAATGAATATACACTGGGTCTTAAGAGATACAGGAGTAATGACTTCTAATAACACATTAAGCATAAGATGCATATCAGAAGAAGCATATTTTTCATGTAATGAGTTTCAAAGTGATAACCTGAGAATAAAATATTGAAGGGAGAGAGGCTTATTAATGTAAAGAAAAGGAATACATTATAACTGTGACTGAAAGGTAAAGGAACACACATGTTGGTAGATGGCTAGGGACATACATATCAATTCACATTAAAGCAGCACAGGGGAATGAAAGAAGTGTGTGGAGAAGCAGTTGTCTATACAGACTGCAGAGTCCACATGCCTGAGGCCCCATGGCTGAACGTCAGCTCTATGTATGACACAGTGAGATTCTGGTATCACTATCTCTCTAGCTCTCTCCCTCCTTTTATTTTTTTCTCTACCATAATACAGATAATATTTATTTTAAAAAGTTTGAAATATATATTGAATTTAAGAAATTCCCTTTGAATTCTTCAATATAATGCATTTACTATAAATATAGACATGACGGGGGCCAGGCAGTAGCGCAGTGGGTTAAGCATACATGGTGTGAAGCCCAAGGACCAGTATAAGGATCCCAGTTTGAGCCCCAAGCTCCCCACCTACGGGGGGCGGGGGTCGCTTCTCAAGGGGTGAAATAGGTCTGCAGGTGTCTATCTTTCTCTCCCCTTCTCTAGCTACCCTCCTTTCTCCATTTCTCTCTATTCTATCCAACAACAACAGCAGCAATAACAAGATCAATAAGGATAAACAACAAGGGCAACAAAAAGGGAAAAAATAGCCTCCAGGAGCAGTGAATTTATAATGCAGGCACCGAGTCCCAGTGAGAGCCCTGAAGGCAAATATATATATATATATATATATATATATATATATATATATATATATATATATAGACATGGCATATGTTACCTATTTGTGTATGTATGTTTTATCATTACCTCTCTGAGTGATGACTTTTTCAGCTATATAGAGGGTGACAGAGATAGAGGAAAAAATAGGTACACAGCACAGAAACTTTCTTCAGCTTTGTGGGGGTCAGTCTTAAGCCAAGGTTGTACACATGACACAGTAGCTATATACTCACTGTTTTTGTCTTTCCCTTTCACTGAGGAAATGAGATGGAAAATGTTTCCCCAGCTGAGGCTGTAAATTATCTATGAAGTAGAGGGAACCCTAAGAGATCAGGATGAAATTTAAAACTCAAAATTGATGCTCTTTCCATCTCTGAGTGAAAAGCTGACCCTAGGAGAGATGAGATCATATATAATCTAAGCACTGACTTTACAAATATAACAATATGTAAATATCTGTACAAAAAAATGAACATTTTCATAGGAGTCTTAGTGGGTGCTAGGTAATGGAGCAGCTGAGTGAGCACACACATTACCCGGTATGAGGACCCAGGTTCGAGGCCCAGCTTCCTACCTGCAGGGGGAAAACTTCACAAGTCCTGAAGCAGTTCTCCAGGTGTCTATTTGTATTCATTCCTCTCTATCTATCCCTTCCCTCTCAATTTCATTTGTCTTATCAAATAAAAATAGAGAGAAAAATAAAAATAAAAATAAAAATAAAGAAAGAAAGAAAGAAAGAAAGAAAGAAAGAAAGAAAGAAAGAAAGAAAGAAAGAGAAATTAGAGGGCTTGGGCAGTGGTGCACCTGGTTGAGTGAACATGTTACCGTTCACATGGACCTGGGTTCAAGGCCCCCAGTCCCCACCTGCAAGGGGAAATCTTCATGAGCAGTGAATCAGGGCTGCAGATATCTCTCTGTCTCTCTCCCTCTCTATTACCCCCTTCCCTCATGATTTCTGGCTGTCTCTATCCAATAAATAAATAATTTAACAAAGTTAAAAAAAGAAAAGAAAAAATTGACTGCCAAGATAGGTGGATTCATAGTATCACCACTGAGTCACAGTGATAACTCTGGTGGCAATAAAAACAAATATTTCTAAATAAGTAATTTTGATCATAAGTACATCATGTTTTTTTATTTTTTGTATTTATTTATTAAAGTATTTCCCCATTTGTTGCCCTTGTTGTTATTGTTATGTTAGCTATTATTGTTATTGTTATAGCTGTAGTTGTTGTTGGATAAGACAGAGAGAAATGGAAAGAGGAGGAGAAGACAGAGAGGGGGAGAGAAAGGGAGACAGCTGCAGACTTGCTTCAAAGCTTATGAAGCGACTCCCCTGCAGGTGGGGAGCCAGGGGCTCAAACTGGGATCCTTCTGCCGGTCCTTGTACTTTGGTCTATTATATAAAATCATCACATATTTCCTGTGAGAAGAAAGGTTGGAAAATAAGTGCTAAGAGCATCTTTCAAACAACCCCAGGAAAGAAATTAGAAAAAAGAATGCTCATAGGTTTCTTCCGAGTTTTGACTACTATAATCTGGGTAGGAATTTCAATCACATCAATGCAGAGCTTAGTCTTCTGGGAAAGAAAAAGCAGAGGTTCTGAGCTGACAAATACTAGGGAATAGGAATGGATGGGCTCTCATTGACGCTTGTCTTCAGTCATGTGGGGCACAGGATCAAGGGTAATACACTGGGTTTCCCCAACAAAGTGAGGCCTGTGTATGCTCATTTTCCCATTAACACTGATTCAGAAGGATGAAATTCTTGTTGAAATCCCAAATTTCTTGAGAGAAAAATACATACACAGGGTTCAAATGAGGTCAGTCATTGCTTGCTCAGAATCTTACACTCAGAAAGATAAGGTAATTCTGGAAGGAGACAACTTTGAACTTGTATCAAATTCAGCTTTATTGATTTAGAAAACTACAGTAGCTGAAACACAAGGCTATTCAGAAATTGTTGAAGGATAGGTTTCTTGAAAAGGAATAGTCTAACAAGCTGATGAAGAAACTGTAATATACCCAATGCCGTCCAACTACACCAACAGCAAAATAACAGGATGATTCTTCTTTTGTCTCTTTTTTTTCCTTTTACTTGTGCTATCTAAAGATACAATAAAAGACATTATTGGATTGGGAAAGAAAATGACTCTACCTTGGGCCTATCAAAGTCAAAAGAATGTAGCAGTGACTTTTCAGAGAGGTGTTGTTACACCTTCTTAAGACTAGATAATCTTTGGATGGGGTCCTGTTTTCTGTTTTTGTTGTTGTTTGTTAATTTTTTGTTGCTGAGTTTGGTGAGATCTCTATAAAATTTGGTTATTAGCCTTTTGTCTTATGTATGGCATATAAAGAACTCCCATTCTGTAAGGAGTCTCTGCTTGGGCAATGTTTTCTTCTGCTGTAAAGAAGCTTTTTTAATTTGATGCAATTTAATTGTTTTATTTCTGTCTTAGTCTTCCCTGCAATTGAATTTGTATCATTGAAGATGCCTATAAAATTTAGATGGGAATGAATTCTACCAATATTTTCCTCTAAGCACTTGATAGCTAACCTGATTGCCAAATAATGTGATTAGAGCAATAACAATCTATTGCCTTCATAAAGCCTAAGACAGCAGAACCCTCCTGCTTCCTCTATAGAGCCTGTATTTCCCTCAGTCCTGGAACCTCTAGGATGGGGTTCATTTTCCTGCATGCTTCCCTCAGTTCATACCAAATGATACTGCATCTTCCAATCCCAACCTAATCAACGCAAATGGTACCACCTCAGCATGCTTCACTTCAGACTGTGTCCAGAGATGTCTGATATGGATTATCAATCCTTCACCCTCATTATTCATGTGAGACCTTTCCTTTCATAGTATTTTCTAATTCCACTCCAGGCGGTTCACTTCCTAAGTTCCAAAACCTAGATACAGACAAGGTCCCATGAGATAGAACATATGTTCATATGTATCCATAAATTATGGTAAAATATATATATACCTGAAAGGAAAAGTACACAATAGTCTGCAGTGAGTCAGTATGAAGTTCAGAATGAAATAGTGACTACTTAGACTTAGATACCCTTCTCATCTACTTCCTATTACACTTCCCTCACTCACTCCAAAGCTAACCTTAGCAAAGCAAGGACTGCAAAAGCTGAATTAAGGACAAGAGACTGGCATACTTTAACGATGACTATTTAGTCACTATCAGGCCACCCCATCAGCTGGGGCTCTATTCAAGGAGTCCTGAGATTCCCAAACAGACATAATGGGCCTAGACCTCGGATAAATCCCTCTCTCAGTTGTTACTGATCATCTCTATCAGGAACAACAAAACACCCCTTTGTGGACCCCCATAGAACCTTGCCCTCAACTTGGATCAACAATGGTAGAGAATGTTCCATCCTCTGAAGGGAGGCTAGACAACATACTCTATGCTACACCTGAAGAAGATGGGCCCTGATGTTGGGGCAGCTTGGAATGTTCCTACTGATGACCACAGAATGTGAGCTCAGACCTACAGAGATATGGAGGTTACATAGGCTCCTAAGATGAATATGGGCCCCAGATCACATCAAATCATGAGGTTTATAGTCAACAGTATTTATACACCTTTCCCATATTTGGGAGCTACTCTCTTCCCTGATCCAGCTTTCTAGTCCTTTTTCAAGCCATGATATCACCTCCCCCAACAATAACTTGGCTTCACCTCCATATCAGATTTCAGGCTCAGGAAAAAAATTAAAAAAAAAAAACTGATATAGCCACAGGCCCTTTGGAATACAACTAAAATATGCCTACTAGCATCTACAAAACAGAGACGCTCCCCCCAACTCTTCATCTGCATTATTCCAGCTGTTTAGGTTCATGATTAGTCAACAACTTGTTGATAACTGTCTTTTCAGCAGCCAGCTTCCAAATGCTACCATGATGACAACCAGACTTCCCTGGACAGACAACCCCTACAACGTGTCCTGGAGCTCCAATTCCCCAGAACCCCACCCCACTAGGGAAAGAGAGAGACAGGCTGGGAGTATGGAACAACCTGTCAACACCCATGTCCAGCAGGGAAACAATTCCAGAAGCCAGACCTTCCACCTTCTGTGCTTCATGATCCTGGGTCCATACTCCCAGAGGAATAAAGAATAGGAAAGCTGTCAGGGGAGGGGATGGGGTGGATGGATGGTGTTCTGATGATGGGAATTGTATGGAGTTGTACCCCTCTTATCCTATGATTTTGTTAATGTTTCCTTTAAAAAAAAACTTGAGAGCAATAATTTACTTATAGAAATTCACAGAAAGAAAAGATAAATTAAAAGAACCTAAGAGATGAAGGAGTAATAAAGAAACATTTTATCAAAGATGAGAGTTAACAATATTTGTATTATTCAGGACTAGCCAAAACTTTTATTAAAGGAAAAAAAAACTAAATAAGAAAAAATACTTCAAATAAATTTGGATAAAGAAAGCCATTGTTTGAGGGGCTGGATGTTGGCTTACCTTGTTGAGAGCATATGTTATAATGCACAAGGACCTAGGTTCAAGCCCCTGGTCCCTACCTGCAGGGGGGGGGGGAATCTTCATAAGTGGTGAAGCAGGGTTATAGCTGTCTCTCTGTCTCTCATCCTCTCTGTCGTCCCTTCCCTCTTGATTTCTGGCTGTATCTATCCAATACATAAATAAAGATAATAATAAATAAAAATGAAAGAAAGTTACTGTTTGGGGGCTGGGTGGTAAGGCATCAAGTTAAGCACATATGGTGTGAAGCACAAGGATCAGCTCAAGGATTCTCATTCCAACCCCAGCTGTGGTTGCAGGGATCACTTCACAAGAGGTGAAGCAAGTCTGCAGGTGTCTTTCTCTCCCCTTCTCAGACTACCCCTCCTCCCTCCATTTTTCTCTGTCCTATCCAACAAGAACAGCAATGACAATAATAACAAGGGCAACAAAAGTGGGAGAGATGGCCTTCAGGGGCAGTAGATTCGTAGTGTATGCATATGGAGCCCCAACGATAATGCTGGAGATAATGCTGGAGAAATGAAAAGAAAAAAAAATCACAGTTTAAAACCCATCATGTATTTGGATGCCACATATAAGAATAATAGAGGTGGGAGCCTTGGGTGGCTCAGGAAGCTAAGCTCACATGAAGAAAGTGTAAGGACAGGAATAAGGATTCCAGGTTGAGCCCAGGCTCCCTACCTACAGGGAGTCGCTTCAAAGGCAGTGAAACAGGTTTGCAGGTGTCTGTCTTTCTTTCCCCTCTCTGTCTTCCCCTCCTCTCTTCATATCTCTCTGTTCTACCCAGGAACAACAACAACTATAAGCAACATGGGCAACAAAAGAATTTTTAAAAAATTAAAAAATATATTTTTTAAAAAAGAATAATAGATGTATTGTATCTGTAAGTAGGTTAATCAAATATATAAGCACATTTGATACTCATACATATTTTGATAATTTATATTGAATGAAAATAATATTAGTTAATAAAGAAGGGGTAGCAATTTATTGACATCCTGTCTACCATGTATATTATGTTCATTCCCCAATATATATATATTTTCTCACATTTCTCTTTTTGGCAAGATTACTTTATGTTCTTTGATCATGAAATAATGTTTTACCTACCTGCTATTTGTTCTTAAATCCTCTATTAAATAATAATTACAGTAGTTTTGGGTACTCTATGATTTTCATTCTGTTTTAAGTCTTTAGATGTCTTGATTATGTGAGACTGTAAAGATGTATTTTAATTATCTTTATTTATTTATTTATTAGATAGAGATAGCTAGAAATTGAGAGGAAGTGGGAGAGGAAGAGCGAGACAGAGAGGGAGAGACAGAGAGGCCTGTAGCCCTGCTTCACCATTTGTAAAGTTTTCCCCCTGCAGGTAGGGACAAGGGCTTGAACCTGATCCTTGCACATTGTAATGTGTACACTTAATAGGGTACACCACCACAAGGCCCTGGGACATATTTAATAACTATCTCTTTGTTGCTATACATGTATTCCTACCATGGAATTTTTTTTCTATGTTGAAGTCATCATTCATACAACAAATAGTTAATATACCCTCTAACATGCTGAATATATGGAATTATTTTAAAGTATAAAGCAGGCTGGGTGTTGATATACCCAATTAAGCACACATAGTACTATTCACAAGGACTAGAGCAAAGACCCATGTTCGAGCCCCCACTCCCCACGTGCAGGTGGACATTTTATAAGTAGTGAAGAAGGTCTGGAGGTATTTCTCCTTTCCTCTCCCTCTCTAACTCCTCCTCCTTTCTCAGTTTCTTTCTGCTCTAACAAATAAGAGAGACAGATAGATAGATGATAGATTAGATAGATAGATAGATAGATAGATAGATAGATAGATAGATAGATAGATGAGAGATGAGAAAAAGAGAGAGAGAGAGAGACTGCCAAGGGAGGTGAATTTGTAGTGCAAGCACTGAGCCCCAGCAATAACATTGAAGGCAAAACATAAAATAAAGTACTGCTAGAAATTTTAACTTTTCATCAGAGTATGAAAAAAAAAAAACTTGATTATGATTCCCACATCCATGAGCTAGTCTTCTGAACCTTATCACCTATAACCTTCCTGACTTCTGTAGTCTGCTGTTTAATCATTCATTAGCTCAATGAGTATACATTTTTATTTATTGTTTCCTCCTTTCGCGTGCCTAGAATCCTGTGTCCCAAGTTGTTCATTTTATGATGTCCTTGAGAAACAAAGGGAAAACAATGAGGATGACGTACCTGTGCTGAATCTCCTTGTCCTGTGAGTACACTACAGGTAGATGGGTTAACGTTAGAGAGATTTGCAATTTTCCTCTTGTCCTCTCTACATTGCGTGTCTTCTAAAGACACACCACTTGCTTTATTTCTCTCCTCTTTCAGTTGTGTGTGTGTGTGTGTGTGTGTGTGTGTGTGTGTGTGTGTGTGTGTCCAAAGCATAATGCCAGCAGCCAGGAAAGACATGTCTGTAGTCAGTCTTATTCCTTAAATGCATCCGGATTTTATTCTTAATTGGTTACAACATTTATTGAGATGTGGATGGGATGTATGTTGCTTTTTAATCAAAGGTGCATATTTTTTCATAGCTTGATTGTCTTCCTAGGGTTTCAAAAGAATAGTAAGCTATCTTTAACTTGGCTTGTACAATTTACTAGAAGTGGGCAATATAACTTGGATCAATAAAATTGCTTCTCTAGTGACAAAGAGATTCTAGAAAGAAAAAATGCTCTTGAATTCACTGTTACTACTAACAGAGAGGTAAACATTTTAGCAGTATGCCCATTTTCTTCCCCCATTCTTCTCTTAGACATCTATGTGTGTCTTAGTGGAACCACATCTGTTTTAGAATCCATTCGAATGCACAGGACACCTATTACTTTGATTCATAAGACAGGTAATATTTAGCCAAATTAGCAATCAGAATGCCTGAATGTTTTAACATCATTTATAATTAACTGCTGGATGCAATAACAAATAAGAACAGCAGCTGCAACAAAGCTCCGATTAGGCAGTTGGAAAGCAAATCATTCAAATTTACAGAAGGCCCCAAACTCTTCTTCCAGCCATAGATGACATCTCAGCAATAACTCACCCAGGCCACCACCACCTGCTGACATCTTGAGTCCTGGCACAGTAGAGAACACTTCCAAAGGCATAAGCCCTGACTCCTAAGTCAACATCAGCATTCCTCAGAATTTGCAAATGAATTTAAACCTAGACATGCCACTCACAAATCTAATTTAGCATTCATAGAGTCAAACCCATCCCATTTTTGTGAGACAGATATGGTTCTAACTTCCTAGTGTGTTTTTCAATATTCATTCATTCATTCATTCATTCATTCATTCATTTATTTATGTGTGAGGGAGGGGAGAGAAAACCAGAGCATCACTGCCAGCTTAGGCAATACCAGAAATCTAAAACAAGACTTCTCTTAAGGAAAATCTGTGCCCTATCGCAGCAAAACACTTTAGGTCACTGTTTCTCTGTACCTAGATGATTGAACAATAATCTAGATTCTGCATCAAAACAAAAGAAAAACAGAAAGTTATATTCACATTTGAGAGCACTGCACAGCTATCTAATCTATGACATAACCTTCTTCTTACAGAGGAGACTAAAATCCAGAAATAGATTTCTCTTTAAAGTTACTCAGACTTAGTCACAGAATAAGCAAATGACAATTAGCTATTATATTTTACTTTTAATATCATAGTTTATTATTTTTTAAAATTATTTTGGATAGAGGCAAAGAAATAGAGAGGAAATGAGGAGATGGAAAGAAGGAGAAAGATACCTGTAGCACTGCTTAGGGATTCATGAAGCTTCTCTAACTTTGCAGATGGGGACTAGGGTTTTGAGTCTGGGTCCCAGAAGAGAACATGTGTGTTGTACCAGGTAAGCTACCACCAGTCCTCCCCCACCCCCAGTGTATTTCCAAACATAACAATCAAGGAACAACAGTGATAATAGGATGAGAAAAGCTGTTAGGTTTTACTGACATTGAAAAGTCTTTCAATTATCCATTGTCATGTAACCAACCACTCCAGGCTTAGGCAGCATGTAGTTATGTGTCACAGCTGGGGCAGTGATTGGGGTCCCCTGGGAGGTTCTCTTTCTATGTCTCCCTAAAATTGCCATCTGAAGACATCGGGCTGCTCTGGCCACTCTGGAGAAGCAAGTTTCTCATCTGTGTCTGGTTGACTGGTTCATTGACCGGTTGGAGGAACTGCTTTGCATTTTTATCAACATTTGTGTTCAGACAGCACTTTGGATGGAGAGTTAGGAGCATAATGATGGAGAGATACTTCCAGAGCTAGCATTCCAAAAAAATCACGTTGGAAACTATCAGGATACTTACTATTGAATCTTGGAAGTCACATAGTATAACATCTGCCATATCCCACAGTTGAACAAGGCCATTGCAAAGTCCATACTTCAGGGATGACTTTGGAATGAGGGGTCCACAGTGTACCCACAACTGAAGAGAAATGAGGAAGTGTGAAACCAAGGGCAGGCTAGACTTGGCCAAGAGTAAATCAGAACAGAGCTTGAATGAAAGGTTGTGACAACAGAAAAATTGATGAGAATGATGTAAGCAGAGATGTTAGCTGCACAGATGAGAAAGCAACAGTTTAAAAAAATACTATAAAATAAAGAAATGTAGGGGCCTGGTGGTGGCACACCTGGTTAAGCACATACTTTACAATGCGCAAATACCCAGGTTCAAGTCCCCAGTACCTACCTGCAGGGTAAAAAGCTTTACAAGTGGTGAAGCATTGCTGCAGGTGTCTCTCTGTCTCCCTCCCTATCTCCCCCTTGCTTCTAAATTTCTGGCTGTCTTTATCCAATAAATAAAGATAAGCAAAATTAAAAAATAAAAACAAAACTATAAAAAAATAAATAAAAATAAATTTCTAGCCTTGAGAGTACTTCAGATTGCTCTCCACAAAGAGAACTTACATTCCCGCCATCAGTGCAGGAGGGTCCCTTTGTCCCCACAACCTCTCCAGCATTTGTTGCTGCTACCTTTTCTAATGTATGACATTCTCATAGGAGTGAAGTATATAACATTGTCTTTATCTGCATTTTTCTGACAACTATTCAATTGGAGCATTTTCTCATAACTGTTGGCCTTTTGAATCTTTGGTGAATATTCTGTTTATATCCTCTTCCCATTTCTGATAGGATATATGTATATGTATCCTAATAAGTCTAATATACCCATTCAAAAAGATCTTTATATACCTATGTTCATACCAGCACTATTTTTGATAGTTAAAACCTGGAAGCAACTCAGTGTCCAACAATAGATGAGTGGCTGAAAAAAATTGTGGTCTGTATACACAATGGAATACTACTCAGCTATTAAGAATGATGAAGTCACCTTCTTCACCTCCTCTTGGAATAGAGCTTGAAGGAATCATGTGAAGTGACATCAGTCAGAAAGAGGGCCCAATCATAACGTGCTAGGTCAAAGCCGGGTTGACGCTTGCAGGGGTCTGTGATGAGGTGTTTGTTCTTGACCTCAGCTGACTGCCAACTCTGTTTCCAAGAGTCTGGAACAGAGAAGTTCAGTGTAGGCGTAGAGGACCAGATTGGGTGATGAGACATCAAGCGTTGGACAGGGTGGGTGAAGATATCCATGTATATTGGCAAGTCCGGTCCAGCGTAGACGTGGGAAATGGACTTAGATGATGCCGCATCCCGACGAATATCTGGCGGGGTGATTGGGCCCTCCTCAATCACTATCGAACAGGCCAAGGCCGGTGCGCCACTATGTTCCATCGCTGGGGAGCCAGAGACGACCCGAACTGCCCCTGCAGCTCCAGACAGACTATGACCCACATAGTCAATGACTACCACCTCTCCAGATTCAAAGGAGGTCTCGAAACTTGACATCAGGCTCAACCTGACGCTGTTGACTGGCTACGGAAGAAGGGCAAACGCTAGAAGAAGTCAGAAAGAGAAGGATGGATATGGGATGATCTCACTAATGGGCAGAAGTTGAACAAAGAAGGAGGAGGAGGGAAGAGGAGGAGGAGGAGGAGGACATACAAAACAGAACTTGGACTGGCTTTGGTATATTGCACCAAAGATTCTGGAAGAAGGGGAGGGGAGGCTTTCAGGTCATGGTGTCTGATGGTGGAAGGGGACCAAGGCTGAAGGCCAGAGTGTCTTGCAGAAAATTGAGGGAAATTTTACACATAGACTGACAACTATATACTGTAAGCCATTAATCCCCTGATAAAAATAAATAAAATAGCTAAATAAGCAATGATGCAAAAAGCAAGAAATGTGAAGATAGTAAAGGCACACACAGAGAGAGAAAGGTCAAAGAGGAATCGATTTTCAACTTGAGAACCCAAGCGAGTCAACACTAGGAGCTGCATCTGAGTTGGGTGAGTGTTAAAAGGAATCCAATTTGATTTCTTAAGAAAAAAATTATTTATTTTGGATAAAAACAGAAAGAAATTGAGAGAGAAGGAGGAGACAGGGAGAAAGAGAGACCACTGTAGCACTGCTGCATCACCTGTAAAGCTTTCCCTCTGCAGGTGGGGGTTGGGAGATTGAACCTGGGTCCTTCTGTGCCGTAATGTCTGCACTCAACCAGGTATGCCATCACCCAGACCTTATAAATAAAAAATAGTATTGAACTCTCTAAAAGCAGTTTGGCTAATGAATTATACCTTCTCTCCCTATTGAAACTAAGAGTCTGTTGTTTTAAAAGACACAACTGGGCTTAACCCACTGCGCTACTGCCTAACCCTGCATAAAGCACAAGGACTGGCTCAAGGATCACAGGTTCGAGCCCCCAGCTCCCCACCTGCAGTGGGGTCGCTTCACAAGCGGTGAAGCAGGTCTGCAGGTGTCTGTCTTTCTCTCCCCCTCTCTGTCTTCCCCTCCTCTCTTGATTTCACTCTGTCCTATCCAACAACAAGGACAGCAATAACAAGAACAATGATAGTTACAGCAATGATAAACAACAAGGGCAACAAAAGGGAAAAAATAGCCTCCAGGAGCACTGGATTCTTAGTTCAGGCACCGAGCCCCAGCAATGACCCTGGAGGTTAATATATATATATATATTACTGGTAATGAAGCATGCCTTTGTCTTCATCCTTTAAATTCCCTTGTCCCGGGAGTTGGGCTGTAGCGCAGCGGGTTAAGCGCAGGTGGCGCAAAGCACAAGGACCGGCATAAGGATTCCGGTTCGAACCCGGCTCCCCACCTGCAGGGGAGTCGCTTCACAGGCGGTGAAGCAGGTCTGCAGGTGTCTATCTTTCTCTCCTCCTCTCTGTCTTCCCCTCCTCTCTCCATTTCTCTCATTTCTCCATTTCCAACAACGACAACAACAATAATAACTACAACAATAAAACAACAAGGGCAACAAAAGGGAATAAATAAATAAAATAAATGTTAAAAAATAAAAATAAAAAAAATTACCTTGTCCCCTAAGATTGTGAGAACAGTGGTGATTATTGCGGGAAGGATAAGGCCATAGGATTTTGGTGTTCCTTGTGATGTGACACTCTACCTTGCAATCATATAATTTCACACACCACTATTATATGGTCACTACAGAAATTAAAATTAGTACATATACTCATGCTGATGAGTAATCACCTTGCAACACAGGAATATAAAATGAATTATTGGTATCTAATAGTTGAGTGACTCTAATTTGAATTAAAATTATTTATTGATATGTATTTATTTATAGGGAGAAGAAGATGTCACCCAATGTCTAAGAACTTGGATTCAAATCCCAACCCCCACTTGAGTGCTCCCTGCAAAGAGGAAGCTTCAGGAGAGGTAGATGTAGTGTTTGTTGTACAGTGTCTCTCCTCTGTTTCTCACTCTCTACCTGGGGGAAAAAAAAAGATGCAGAGAATTTCACAAGGAGCCCTGGAATCATGCAAGCACACAATCCCAGTGAAGTCTCAACATTAAAGAATAAATAATGCTCATTGGAAAATCTAATGGATTGTTGTTTCTAAGGTGCATGTTCTTTCACTTTAAGAAAGTCAAAATAAGCAGTGCCATTAGCAGGCTGCATCCCCTGACTTATAGTTTAGCTTAAAAATAGAAATAAATATGAGTTTCCAACTGAAATGAAGCTCAGTGGATTGGGGATACACTACTAATGGCTTACCTTCTCACTCTGCACTTCCTTAAATACACATTAACTACATTCGTAGATGACATGTTCATATTTATACATGCTTTTCAGACATACATGTGTATATAATTTATTCTTATTGATGATGTCATCATACATATAAGCATTTATGTATTCTGTTTCTAATGAAATGTAGAGTGAGCAGGTAAGCTCTGTGTATTGGCTCTGAAGTGAAGTTAATCAAGTCAATAAAAATAAATATGTTCACTTGGAGTTTGAGTGAAAAATATCAGTTCAGTTAAAGAAGTGCCAGAGACAAACCATCTAAGAAAGACAAATGACTATAGACGCTGGGACTCAGCATGTTATCTTGATAGATGGTGAACCTACGAGACAGAGTGAGAAGGGAAAGGAGTACTGAACATGAGGTCAGACTCAAACCTTTAACCAGACTCATTGAGTTTTCTTTTTCTGCTATAATTGTCACATCCTCAAATCTTGCATATTTCTAATTTCTCCAGCTAGGAAACCAACTTCATTGAGCAGCCGATTTAATTTATTTTTTGATCTGCTGTTCCAAATAAAGACCATCAGGAAAAGAGTCAAGCTGGTATTTAATTGCTGAATATAGATCTATTTTAAGAATAAGATTTCAACTATATATATTACTGTGAGGATAACATTGGCTTATTTTAGGTTTTTAATCTAAAATAAAAATAATCATTCATATAACTAGGTAGCAACAATCCCAAAGCCAATTAAAAATATTTAATACTCTCCAAATCATCTTGCTTTCATCTTGCCAAGTTGATCATATAGTTTAATGGTGAGGGGGTCTGGTTTCTATGTTTCTCTCTGCTAATAGTGATGAGAATGGTCAAGCTAGTCTTCTAAATGTTTAAATATAAACTTAGATGACACCATTGGCTGCATCTGGAGGTCTTAATTCTAAGTGACAGAAAGTACCCCCAAGGAAACATTGTTGACTATTTTCCACTTTCTGTCCATAGCTACACCCTGGTTTATTAGGCACATGCGCACACACACACACACACACACACACACACACACACACACACACACACTGTGAACATTATAATTAAGTTGCTAGAGCAAAGCAGAGATGACATGGAAATTCATGAAGAGACATCATGAGTTTGTTTTCTTCTATGAAGTGAGCATGTGTAGGAAATCACAAAATGAGAACCATGATAAGTGCAGGGTTACTAATGAATGAGCCTACCAACCTAACAAACAAACCAAAAAAAAAAAGGAATCTCTCCAGTTCAATGCCCACTCCAAAAAGAGTTAAACATTTGAAAAAAAGTTGGAGGGTTGAATTCCAGATACTGACATAGTTCTGAGGCACTAAAATTCTCTCATATTAATGTGTCTGAACTCTGGGATCCAAGTAAGTCGACTTCAGTTTGCCTCCCGCTATGCCTGCCGGCAGAGTCTGACAAAAATCGTGATGTTGGTCACATGAGTTGTAGGACTGGTAGTTTCAACAGGTATTTTGGTTGGAATCTTTGGGACAGTGTATCGAATGTCTTGGTCATTCCTGTAGGTTCTGTTCCTTAAAGGAAGAAGTTATCAAATTATTTCCGTCTCCTAAAACATTTCAAAGTATAAAACCCATAAAACACATGACCACAGTTAGCAGGTGGGTACACTCGGTTTATGTTATCAGAAATCCCGTAGCTGCAGAACTCAGTCTAAGTAAACGATGGTGTTATGTCATGTAGATGTTCTACTCAGGCCAAAGCCAGCTGGGACATCTCACAGAGCCAGCCACCTGCATCCTCTATTCTTTGTTCTTCTCATAATGCACTAGCATGTGCTCTGAGACTATAATGAAGACTGTCACATGAGGCAGAGCTGGCCTAAAAAAATCTCATTAGCCAACATTTGAATTCATAACAAGGGTGCCTGCAGCACAACACATCCAAATTAGGCTATTACACTTTAAATTTTACTTAAGTGTAGGGCATATTCATTTTTTTTCCAAATAGGATATTTGCTAGCAGAAGATGGATTTATTTTGTAGTACTAATATCGAGAAGATAGTGAACTAGATGAAATATTTTGACTGCATTTCCTTTTGATTGCATAGACTCACCTTTCTAGTAAAAGGTGGGGAAGCTTTGCTTTGATTGCAAAATGCCAGAAAATATCCACTAGGATGTTTGGAATTTGTTCAGGAAGGAAGGAACTGCATCTCTTTTTTAGCACAAAGGCAATTTCTTAATTGATAGCAATTACAAGGCAGAATATCCCATCTTTGTCATTTGTAGACTATCATTGTTGATTATACTTTGCTATGAGAATTTTCACTTCTCAGAGTCTGTCTCTCTTGCTGCTAAAAATTACATGAAAATTGGGCTATCATTTTATTTTGCCACTTCTTTTATAAGAATACATTTTTGGGAGGCGTGGTACATCCAGTTGAACACACATTATCATATGCAAAGACCCAGATTCCAGACTACTCCTTACCTGTAGGGGGACACAATCCTCCCCTCCCCTCTCAATTCCTCTCTGTCATATCAAATAAAAATAAATAAATAATGGAAAAAATGGCTTCCATGAGCAGTGATTTCATAGTAGAAAAGAAAAAAAAAGCATTTTTTGACTTGAAAATGAAAATATCACCATTACTTGTTGAAAATTGTTAACATTTATCAGCACTGACATCCAAATATTATGAGTTTTTGTTGTAAAACCTTTTCAGCATGCACTTTTTAATTCATGGAAACAATATTTAAACAATTTGAGGTTTTAAACAAATTTTAAAAATCATTCAGTGATCTCTTTAATGGTGCAGTGACTGAAATCTGACTTTTAAAGCAGATGCTGTAATATGGGTCTTCTATCACTTCGGACTCATTCACCACAACTGTAGTATTGGGTAGTGATGGATTCCCTATCACTCTCACTATGGTTCTAAGTATTTTTATAAAAATTGTCATAACAGGGCCACGTGGTGCCACGCCTGGTTGAGTGCACACATTATAATGCACAAGGACCTGGGTTTGAGCCTCCGGTTTTGCAACTGGTGAAGCAGTATTGTAGGTATCTCTCCATGTCTCTCTCTCTCTCTCTCTCTCTCTCTCTCTCTCCCTTTTTCTCTCTCCTTCTCTCTCTTCCTCTCTCTCTCTCCTTGATCATCCCTTTTTGTGACAATTTATGGCTGCCTTTATCCAATAAATAAATAAATATAATTAAAATAAATAAATAAAAATTGTCTCAACCTGTTTCAATGTTCTTCTATGTTGTTATATGTGACATTGGGATATGAAGACAGGGACTCATGCATGTGTATAGCAGTGAGCCAACAAATCCAATTTTTTTTTTTATAGGTAGACCACAACACAGAAGCTTCCTTCACACAGTGGATCACACACATAGCTAGACAGCACATGACCCAAGTGAGCTTTTTCACCAGCTGCCAAGCCAAGTTTTAGTTGAATTTTTCTTTTCTATTGTTGGGAGTTAGAGGCGTAAGGAGAGACATACTGAGAGAGAAGAGGAAATTGGAGAGACACCAAAGCAATGTTCCACCATGTGTGTAGTTTGGTGCTCTCAAGGGGTTGAGCCGAGGGCCTCTCACATGGTAAGGGAAAGTGCATCCTTGACCTTTTGAGCCAACTCTTAGTCCACAAATTATCTTAAGACACATTTACTCATGTCTTCAAGAAGATTATTTGTGGGGTTGCGTCACGGGGGAGAGAACTCGACCGGACCCAACCTGGGCTGCTGCTTACTCAGTGATGCAGGAGAGGAACTGGGAACTCTTGGCTGAGCGGGAACGCAATGCAATTCTTGATCAGATACAATACCTTTTATATATCTCTTTAACTGGAAGTGGCAAATGGGAAATGGAAAGGGCTAAGAGAGGGGATGGAGCAAAAAAAGATCACGAACATAGAAAGCTTCCACAGCAGCTGTTGCGAAGGTTCTAACCAGTAAGGATTAAACCAATACCCTGCAGGCAGAGCAGGTCTCAGGCAAAACAATGATTATGTAAATAGACCGCAGTGTTAAGCAATGCAGGGGACCTGGCATAATGACCAACAATTACTGTCGTGAACTTTTTTTCTTTTACTTTATTCATCAGATAGTGTTCTTTGGTTTAAATATGAATTATCAGGTACTTATCACTCACCGTGTCTTTCCCAAACTTTGAACACCTTATGTGTACTATGTTGATGTAAGTTGGGTTTCTTACCATCTTTACCAATAAAGTTTAAAATACATTTTGCTAGCTTACTATTTCACTGAAATAAGTCAACTTTACCTTCTCCTTGAACAGTAAAGATGATTTGATGATACCATTGCTCTCTTGAATATTGACACTTACTAAAAATATGCCCTAGGAACTGGGTAGTGGTGTACCCAATTGAGCATAGACTTTAACACAAGCAAGGACCCAGGTTCAAGCCCCCTGGTCTCCACCTATGGGGGGATGCTTCACAAGTGGTGAAGTAATGAACTAGAACAGGGAGGACTAAGATAATGGCCTAGCACAAGATCATAAACTGTGAGAGAACAAACTAAAATAATAGAGAACATGTAGAAATCATTTCAGTTAGACCCTATTATGAAAATTAATTTGTAAATCTGTAAGCTTTGCAGATGCCAAGTTATATATAGGCTAATTATAGTACACTTGTGAACATAAAAATTATCATGAACACCAAGTTTTGCTTGCATCCTTGCAAAAATACAAACAATCAGGAAATTTTTGATTGTGGTCTAAAAATACAGTAGCTATTGAGGACAGCATCTTAATAATTGCTATGGGTGGATTTCAATACATAGAACACCATTTTCATTCTTAACTGGAGTGAATTCATGGCATATGAGAAATTTTCTAAAAACCCCCGTGTAAGAGAGGGGGAAAATCAATTGTATGTCTCAAAGTTTCTCAAAAGACAAACTGAATCTTTTTAATATATAGGCTGTGTATTTGATATGCTGACTCTCTCAAAAGCCTAGACCAAGCAGATTAGAAGCATCCAATAGCACAGCTATATACAAGATACTGGGTACTGTACAGCAAACCCTAACAAAAGGACTTTTCAAAGTTAACCCAATTACCAAATAATGTGATGATAACATTAACTATCGATTGTCTTTTTGAACCCTAAGACAGCAGGAACCTCACATCTCCACTATAGAGCCCCTACTTCCCCCAGTCCTGGAACCCTTGGATAGGGCCCACTTTCCCGTATGTGTCTCCCAATCCAAACCAAATAATATTGCATCCGCCGATCACAACCTAACCAACGCAACAATTGCCACCTCAACATGCTTCACCTCAGACTGTGTCCAGAGACTTCACGTGTGGAATGACAACCCTTCAGCTTCATTACTCGGGTGAGACCTTTCCTTTTATAGTACACTCTAATTTCATCTCAGGTGGTTCACTTTCTAACAAAGTCCCATAACCTAGATACACACCAGTTTCTGTGAGAGAGAGCTTATGTTAACACGTATCCATAAACTACTGCAAAATATATACCTGAAAGCAGAACTACACTAGAGTTTGCAGTGAGTACCTCCCTAACACTTCCTCTCCACTATTCCAAGCTTGGGATCCATGATTGCTCAACAATTTGTTTGGCTTCCTATGTTAACTCTCTTTTCAATCACCAGGTTCCAGATGCCACCAGGATGCTGGCCAGGCTTCCCTGGATTGAAGACCCCACCAATGTGTCCTGGAGCTCAGCTTCCCCAGAGACACACCTTACTAGGGAAAGAGAGAGGCAGACTGGGAGTATGGACTGACCAGTCAACGCCCATGTTCATTGGGGAAGCAATTACAGAAGCCATACCTTCTACCTTCTGCAACCCTCAATGACCCTGGGTCCATGCTCCCAGAGGGATAGAGAATGGGAAAGCTATCATGGGAGGGGGTGGATTATGGAGATTGAGTGGTGGGAATTGTGTGGAGTTGTACCCCTCCTACCTTATGTTTTTGTTCATTAATCCTTTCTTAAATAAAAAATTTAAAAAAAAAAAACCCGTGTAAGTCAAACACATGCACAGGCCAGATTGCTGTTGGATTTCAGCAAGTTATTCCTATACTCCACCCATTATTTTACTAGGCAAAGATTCCCATCTGTCATGTTGCTCATGTTCTAGAATCATTCCACCATGTCCAAGGATGCACACATGCACTTTTCTTCAGTGGCCATATGCCACTGTCCCTCTGTCAAAGCTGGCTTTCTCATTTAACCTCACAGTGTAATTCTGCTGTTTTCTGTGTTGTGTTACTTGTATTTCATACCAAGATAGGCTTGGCTAATTGCTCAAGTCATAGAATTTCCAGCTCTTACAAGACTCTTCATAGAATTCACCAGGTTTTTGATTCTCATTGAAGATTCCACCATGGTTCAAGATAGACCTGTAGATTCCTGTGCTTTTCTTGTAGACTCTGGGGTTAGATAAAAGACTGATATTTCTGTATTGACAATGCCTCTGTGTTAATTTAAAAAAAATGAAATAGCTTGATTTTATCCACACCTTCTCCTGTCACTGCTCTGATGAATGGCCCTAGGTAAGAGAAAGTTGTGAGCCATGTCTCAATGTCCTGCACTCATTCTCTGATCAGAATGAGACATTTTCTTTGTTGCCCATTCACTGACTTCTGACAAGCTTACCAAATTTTCCTAGCTGTAAGGTCTCACTTCCTGGACACCTCATGAGAATACACATCTCACTCAATTGTTCAGAAATGCCAGATGTGGAGCCAAGTCGTGGCACACCTGGTTGAGCTCACTTGTTATAATGGCCAAGGACCAAGGTTTGAGCCCCCAGTCCCCACCTGCAAGGGGAAAGCTTTTTGCGTGGTGAAATAGGTCTGCTGATGTCTATATCTCTCCCTTTCTATTACCCCCTTCCCTCTTAATTTCTGGTTGTTGCTATCCAATAAATAAATAAAGATAATTAAAAAATTGAAATCCCAGAAGATCCACTGACATAATCTTTTGTGAATAGTGTTCCCATTAGAATCTGGGGTAAAGTAAAACATAAAGGGCTTAAATCACCATGTTATTGCATGGAATTTTCCCCTAGAATAGTCCCAAAGAGGTTGTGACCACATACTGTGGTGCCCAGCTATTTGTGAACTTCCTGATGCTACTGCATTTTACCCTGTTCTCTTTCAGTTCAGCCTGCCTCCTGCCCCCATGCCCACCAAAATTCTTTCTAGGAACATTAACCCTGCATGCCTTACTTTTTCTGTACAGATGACCAATCTTGGACTTCTGTCTTAAAGATAATTTCTTAGTTTTACTATTTGAGACAGAGGAGAGAGAGAAAGGGAAGAGAGAAGGGGGAGAGGTAAACAAATAAGGGGAAAGAGATAGGGAGGAGAGAGAGGGAGAATGAGAGGGAAAGGGTTAGGGAGTGTGAGAAGGAAAGGAAAATAGGGAGCAGGAGAGGGAGAGGAGGAAGGAGAGGGAGAAGCAGAAGAAAAATGAGAGGGAGAGATGCAAAGAAAGGGAGAGGTGGAAGGGAGTTGGGAGAGGGAAGGGGAGGGAGAAGAAGAGGGAGAGGGAAAGGCAGTAAGGGAGGGGGGTGAGGGGGTTGGGGGAGGGAGAAGTAGTACTCAGTTACTACACATACAATTCTGGGGCTTGAATGTGATGACTTATATATACAAGCCCTGTATTCTAAGGCTGAGCTATCTCCTGGCCTAAAAGCTCTTATCTTTGGAGCTCTCTCCTTATACAGAACAAAGTTTTTTTTTTTAAAAAAATAATTCCTTGTGAGCCTCAGCATTAGCTATAATTGTTCATTATACATGCTTATTGCCAGGATTATATACAGCTAAAAGAACCTAGAACGATATGCAAAGAACTTGACTGAAAGGAAGTCATAAACACTTCAGACACTGGAATTAGCATTAGAGTTTCACCTCACTTTTGAAAAGCTGTGATCCTGGAATCTTCATAGATTTTCCAGCTACAAGATCTACTTTTATAGGAAGACAAATATAAAAAGGGATATGCCCTCGTTGAACTTTTCTCCTCTGTTCTCTGCACATTTTAATTATAGCAATTTCCTCTGAAAATGTATTTTTGGATGTTGTTACTCAAGTCCTCGGTTTTAAAATTATTTCAGTATCGTTCTTACTGAAAAGATCCTGGCTTCTGAATATGACTGCAATGTATCCTTTTTTTTTTCTTTTGGACCTTATTCATATCTCAGAAGTATTGAATTCCTACTTCCCCTTAATTTACTCCCTCTGCTGTCATTCAACCAAAGCACGGAGCCTTCAGCTCAATTTCCACTCTGCCATTTCTAATGCATGATGCCATGTCTGAGAAACTCAAATGACTAGATGTCACTTCACCTCAATTAACTGCCCTCCATTTCAGCTCTGTGAAAAGAGGAAGCAGACGATGCCTGATCAAACACTTACGCCCCAGGTACAAAGGTACAGGCTTGGCCCCCTGTCACCTTGGAACTGACAGAGGCAAATCACATGCACACACACGCCAGGTGTGGAGCTGTCAGAGGTGCATTTGAACTCTGCCTCTAGATTTCAATGGACTGAGTTAGGCATTTAATGAATGCAGAGAAAGGAAAAGAACCTCACTCAGGTGAATATTCAAGGCTCGAGGGACACACCAGAGGAGTTCTTCCCTGGTTTCTTTCATTCTTTCATTCACTTGGGCCCATCAGAATAGGCTGTGATCAAATAACCTGTGAAACAGATGAGTCTGATACAAGTGTCACCTCCGGCTTCTTCTCCTCCCAGCCCATTCCACAGATGAGGCCACAAGGTAACAGACATGTTGTTGGAGCTACATTGTGACTTTGAACTTCTATCCATTCCATAGTGGCATTTTCACATTGCATAGTTCACACTGAGAATCTAGGAAAATCATTAGGATTTTAGAAATTCTCTGCAGCTGCAATTAAGCACATCACCATCGTGCTATAAATTTAACACTGAAGTACTTCCTAGGAGAGATTTCTAGCTCATGTTGGAGAGCAAATTCTTATACACCCATAGGATTTGGATGTCATCACAGGGTCAATGAAACAAAGGCTGATCTTTTAAGACAGTATTGGCAGCTGTACCTTGTGAATTATCAGAAATTTATCTGCACATCTTTGTATTGTAAGATTTACTTATTCCGTATTATATATACATGCATTTCACATTACATATATTATATAAATATTTAGAGATGGCTGCACATGAGAGAAAGAAAGGAAAAAGGAAACAAAGAGAGATAAGCAGGACAACAACTGTCACAAGGAGCCTTAGGCACATAAGTCCTACACTCTACCAGCTGAAATAGACACTCTTGGATGTAGAGATATTTTCAAGACAAACACATTTGGAGCAATACAGGATAGCTTATACAGCAAAGAAATACAAAGATTTATAAAATAAATTTAGTTTCCCTGATGTCATGTAAGAAGTTGTAAATCTGATTTGAATGTTATAGGAAAGCCAATATCCATGTGCATGTTCTCTCTCTCTCTTTCATTCCCTGTCTCTCTCCATCCCATTCTTCTTTTCTTTCAAGCTCCCTTCCTTCTTTTTATCTATCCATTCTCCCCTTCTGTCTCTGTTTCTTCCTCTTTCATACGATAGCCATCATGCTTTATTTCTCTAAGACAGCTTTTTCAGATAGAAAAAGAGAAATAGAAAGAAAGAGGTGATTATATTACAACAACAAAATTCCCTCAAGTCCAGTGATAACTGAACTCACATTAGTATCATGCACCGGACAAAACAAACACCCTCCCAGGAGAACTTATCTGATTTGAAAGCCAATATTCTTGAGAAAAACTCAAGTTTTGTCTTTTCTGGAAGAGTTATGGTTAACTGCAAAGCTAAACAAACTAGTAGGATATAACCCTTTGGCACAAAACACATTTTGTGAAAAGATTATGAAGAAAATCAAATTTCCAACATTCTGGGAAAAGAGAAAGAGAGAGAGAGAGAGAGAGAGAGAAAGCTTACACGCCACATTTCTATTCCATTTCTCTGTTTTGCAACATGACATGCATTTTGCTAACAGCATTTTGAACCTGTTGTTTATTAGAGCTTCAAGAATGTGCCCTGCTGTCTGTTATCTGGGACAGAATTAGTTGGTGGGTGGGATGATATACAATTTAAAATCGCCCAAGGAAGCCTCTTGGCAAAGTTTGCATTTCATTCCATGTGTGTATATATAGGTTTTCCCTAGTTACATTTCATTATATTTTTGTAAGTCAACATTTTGTATACATTTAGATGGAATTATGTTTTTGGAGTGAAGCAGACACCAGGATCATTGCACATGTTACTTCTGCTTCAAGGCTTTTCATGGTAATGATAGTTATTATCCTGTCAAATGTCATTCTGCAGGCAAATAGCAATCTGCATCCTAGCTGTGTTCATTGTCTGCAGGGAGGTGAAATTTACACACGTCCTTAACAATTATGCCACTTTGAAGGAAGGATCTTCATTCTGTGTCTGATGAGTCAAGAGAAGAGTGAGGAATGAGTATGCATTCAAACAGTTCCACTTGTGTGAAGAGATTTCTATCTTTTTCGAGAAAATCTGACAGGAAAAAGTGCTATACCAGGTATTATTAAACAAGCTGGTCCCTTAAGCCAACACTAATTGAAAACGTATCCTGATTAATTCCACAGTGCTGTCATTCAAGAAAATCTCATAGAGCTAAAAAAAAAAAAAAAAAAAAAATCCAGAAGCAGACATACACCAGAAAGGTGTATTACTTACCAGGCACCTAAAATTACGGGGAAATCCCATTTCCTGAAGCAAAGTGTGAGCCTCCTATGATGAAAATATTTTTAAAACTCAACATGTGTAATTTTATTTCACAAGAATGAAGACAAAAATATATTTACTCATTTGCTTTCTATGTATTCTTTGGCCATGTATCTAAATTTAATATATGAGTAGAAATAATAAGACTGACTTAAAAATTCACTTATGGTAGGTCCTTTTCTTTTAAGGGTTCATAAGACATTTAATTTTTTTCATGCTAAATGTCACAATTTAGGCATATGTAAATGATTATGAAACAATATCTACTCCAAAGGAGATCACAGACTACTAATTTGAAGGGCTTGTAAACAGATAATTAGAAAGAATACTGTAGATGCTTCTTTTTAAAATAAATTAGTTGATATTCCAGGACAATGCCTTCATCAAAGTTGTGTATGGAATACAAGTGATAGATCTGTGAATGATTAGACATCGAGAATGCTAAGTATTTGAAAATGCATTTTCGTACATTAACAAAATTAATACATCAATCTGCTCTATCTACAAATTTGTGTTTTGATATTTCTGAATAAAGTTTCTAACAAAACATCCATTGCTAAGAACAGGCAGGCAGTAAGGTAGTGGCTGGCATGCAGGTAAGGTTTTAGTTTTTCTTGAAAAAATGCATTGTTTTCCCTAAGAAGTGGAAGCATGTGGTTATCAAAATCTCATTTTTGAAATAATCATGCTAACTGAAAACAATGTTGGATTGCTGTCAAGTTAGCTGCTCTGTAAACAGATAAATAAGAAAGCAGATAATATTTTAAAAAATACTACCCCAGTTAAATTTCCCCATGGTCTGCCTGCCACCATAATAATGTAACTGACTGTCAGGCTGGCAGAATAACTCTACTGAATGTTGCAGATTCATTTCTGGACATGTGGACTCAGGCTTGCATATGGTTCCCACTGCATTAGATGAAGCTCCAATGCTGTGGATTTCCCTGTGTCTCTTTGTCTCTTTCTCTCATCTCTGTCTCCCTATCTGAACAAGTCAGCCCAGAGTAGTGAAGTCTGATAATGATAAAATTAAAAAAAAAAGTCGGGAGTCGGGCTGTAGCGCAGCGGGTTAAGCGCAGGTGGCGCAAAGTGCAAGGACCGGCATAAGGATCTCGGTTCAAACCCCGGCTCCCCACCTGCAGGGGAGTTGCTTCACAGGCGGTGAAGCAGGTCTGCAGGTGTCTATCTTTCTCTCCTCCTCTCTGTCTTCCCCTCCTCTCTCTATTTCTCTCTGTCCTATCCAACAACAACAACAATAAAACAACAAGGGCAACAAAAGGGACTAAATAAATATTAAAAAAAAATTTAAAAAAAATCACCATTCATGATAGCTAAAACCTGGAAGCAAACCAGGTGCCCAACAACAGATGAATGGCTGAGAAAGCTGTGGTATATTTACACAATGGAATACTATGTAGCTATTAAGAACAATTAATTGGGGGATTGGCAGTAGTGCAGCAGGTTAAGCACACATGGCATGAAGCACAAGGACCTGCATCGGGATCCCGGTTCAAGCCCCCGACTCCCCACCTGCAGGGGAGTCACTTCACAGGTAAAGCAGGTCTGCAGGTGTCACTCTTTCTCTCCCTCTCTCTGTCTTCCCCTCCTTTCCCCATTTCTCTCTGTCCTATCCAACAATTATGACATCATCATCAACAACAACAACAATAATAATAGCTACAACAACAATAAAACAACAAGGGCCACAAAAAGGAAAAAAAAGAAGAACACTTAACTCATCTTCTCTGACCCATCTTGGATGGAGCTAGAAGGAATTATGTTAAGTGAGATAAGTCAGAAAGACAAAGACAAGTATGGAATGATCCCACTCAAACAAAAGTTAGAAAGAAGAACAGAACAAGGTCAGGCTGGAGTAGTGACTCTGCTTGTGGACTCTGAGACAGAGAGACAGAGTTTTCAGTTTCAAAACCTGTCCTTCCCAGTGAATCACCCAGAAGCTGGTGATTCACTGAAAAAAAAAAAAAAAAAAAAAGAAAAAAGAAAAGAAAGAAGACAGAAATGGAAACTCAAAGCAGGATCTGACTGAGTTTGGAGTGGGGTTCCAAAGTAAAAATCTCAGGGTGGAGGGTGAGAGTAGATGTTCAGTTTCACTTGGGGGGTGGGCATGGACACAGACCTTTGGTAGTGGGAATGGTTTTAATATATACTCTTTTAAAAAATTATTTATTTATTTATTCATGAGAAAGATAGGAGGAGAGAGAAAGAACCAGCCACCACTCTGGTACATGTGCTGCCGGGGATCAAACTCGGGACCTCATGCTTGAGAGTCTAGTGCCTTAGCCACTGCGCCACCTCCTGGACCACATTAATATATACTCTTATTATTTTATAGTCTCATAAATCACTATTTAATTAATATGACAGGGAAAAATGGATTGAATGTCTCAAAGTTTTTGATGCATAGACCATTGCTTTGAGTATATATGTTCCCTCAATCTAAGCACTTAAAACTTCAAATTGGTAATCAGATCGAATTTTAACAGTGAACTCAAATTGTTGACATATTTCTAATAATGACATGTTTTTTGAAATATTATATCTTCTAAATGCTTAGATAAGTGAGAACCAGAAGCAACCGGTGGCATCACTTTATAAGATACAGCTATATATAAATAGGGTTAAAGAACATAAATTATGGTAAGGTCGTGTATGATACAGCAAACACTAATAAAGGGGTTTTCAAAGTTAACCCAATTACCAAATATTTTGGTTATAGCAATAACTACCCATTGCCTTCTTGAACCTTTAGACAGCAGGGACTTTCCCATTTCTCTATAAAGCCCATATTTCTCCCAGGCCTAGAATCTCTAGGGTGCGACTCATTTTCCTGCATGCTTCTCTCAATACATACCAACTGATACTGTATCTGCTGATCTCAACCTAATCAGTGCAACCTGTACTGCCTCAACATGTTATACTTTGGGCTATGTCCAGAGACGTCAGGTGTGGAATGCCAACCTTCAGCTTCATTACTCTCATGAAAATTTTCCTAACTCACAGGACTTCTTAATTCCATTTCAGATGGCACACTGCTTAACAAAACCTCAAATCCTAGATGTAGACCAGGGCCCATGAGATAGGGCATATATACATGTATCCATAAGTTAGGGGAAAATATATACCTGAAAGCAAGATTGCACAATACTTTGCAGTGAGTTTATAAATGAAGCAAGATAATAGAAAGACACCTTAAAGTACCTAATGAAACAGTTTCTACTTAGACCTAGACACCCTCCTCACCTACCTCTTAATACATATCCTTCAATCACTCCAAAGCTAACCTTGTCAGACAAAAGTAAGGACTACAGAAGATGAATAAGGACAAGCAACTGGAATACTTTATGATGACTTTTTATTTACTACCAAGTCACCCCATCACCTGGGGCCCTAGTCAGGGAGCCATGGGAATCCCACACAGATATGATGGACCTAGACTTCTAACAGATCCCTTTTGTCACTATCACTGGTCATCTCCATCAAGAACATCATAATGTATCCCTTTGTGGGCCCCTATAGGACCTTGCCCTCTATGTGAATCCACAATGGTAGGGAATGTTCCATTCTCCAATGGGTGGTTGGAAAACATACTCCAACATACTCCAATCTACTAACCAAGAAATATGGGTCTTGAAATTAGAGCAGCCTGGTATGTTCCTAGTCATGACCACAGAATGTGAGCTCAGACCTACATGGATACAGAGGCCACATAGGCTCCTCTGTGTAATATGGGCTCCAGATCACATCAGTGGGGTTTACAATTAACAATGTTTACATATTTTTTTCTTATATTTTGGAGCTACTCTCTTCCCTGATCCAGCTTTCTAGACCTTTTTCCAACTATGACACTGTCTCCTCAGACAATACTTTAGATCACCTGTATATTAGATATCAAGCTCAGGCAAAAACTAGTAGCATCATGGCACCTTTGGAATATACCTAAAATAGACCTGCTTCCAAAACAGAGACCCCAAATCCTCATCTGAAAAATGACTTTAGGTTCATGATTAGTCAATCATTTGTTATGAATTATATCTTAAATCTTTTATAGCCACCAGGTTCCAGATACCACCATGATACCAACCTGACTTCCCTGGGCAGATCACCTCACCAATGTGTCTTGGAGCCCTGCCTCCCCAGATCCTTATCCCATTAGGGAAAGAGAGAGGCAGGCTGGGAGTATGGATCAGCTTGCCAACTCCCATGTTCAGTGGGGAAACAATTACAGAAGTCAGACTTTCCACCTTCTGTACCTCATAATGACCCTGGGCCCATAGTCCCAGAGGGTTAAAGAATAGGAAAGCTATCAAGGGAGGAGATTAAATAGATTTCTGGGGGTGTGAACTATGTGGAACTGTACACTTTTTATTCTACAGTCTTGTCAATATTTCCACTTTATAACTGAACATTTTAAAAAGTATTTATATTAAAAGAAGATAAAAGATAAATTTGTTGTTTATTATAATGATTCTGGCACATAACTCCAGTGGAATAATCTGCATTATATTGAATTTAATTCTAGTTATTATTAGAATGATCTGTTAATATAACTGAAAATTTTAAACTGAAAATTTTAATAAGTGTTTATATTAAAAGAAGAAAAAAGATAAATTTGTTGTTTATTATAATGATTCTGGCACATAACTCCAATGGAATAATCTGCATTATATTGAATTTATTTCTAGTTATTATTAGAATGATCTGTTCATTAATATACTAAGTAGTTTATTCTGTGAAAATTTCAAATGTAAAATAAAAACGTTCTAAAGCAAAATATATATGGTCACTGAGACTGCACTGATCTAGATGAACATTTCCAGATCAGGACAAAGAGAGAGGGAAGACTTCTGGCACTGTAGAGCCCACCAGTGCAATGGGAGCTAGGTTTGACTATAGGCCTTCTTCATAGCAAAGCAGGCACTTCTAATATCTTCATAAATAAGATTTTTTAAATTTTAGCATCTAGTATATAATCATATGCTGCAAACAGGTATCAGTAGTAAAATGGTTGCTAGAGACCAATTCCTTTTGAAATAGTTTTGCAAGAAATAGAAAGGAAAAAGCTTATAAGACCACATGTAACATCTTCAAATTTCTCTGTCAGGGGGGTAAGGCATGGTAGAAAAAATACTTACCAGATCCTTGAGGGGTTGAGGGAGAGAACAGAACTGAGAGAACAGAGCTCTGCTCTGGCATTGAGTATATAAGTTCTAGGGTTCTGTGCTCTCTTTCACACTGAACACTCCCTATCACCACCACCACCTACACTCACACAAACCTGGTGTCAGAATAGAATGAAAAGGCACAGCTTACTGATTGTGGTTACTGATTCCAATCAATGCAGGAAATTCTTCAGTTAATTCAAGTGTACATTTTGTCAAATTCTCAGTCCGTGTTCTCACCCAGGAGTACCTCATTCTCTCAGTTTAAGTATCCAAGACATTTAAGTTAGGCAAAGAGACAGGATGAACGCCCATCTCTGAATGGTTAGTAGGGAATTTTGTCCTCTAAATGCTTTCATTAGGCAGGTTGACTGAGAAAAGCCATGAGCAGCAGCTGCTAAGAGAAGAACCAAAATTGACCGTAATCAACCATAATTTGCTCTATGAGCTTCTCCTGGAACTGATAAGCCTTTAACTGACTCCAGACCTCCCAAATAATTGCATAGACAACGATTCTTCCGGCTCAATTGTTCTGGAGGTAGAAGACAGCTTCCTGGTACTTCCTACTCTGTCTTCTTCCTAGAAAACTCTAGACATGTTTATGCATTTTGAAGTCCTTGACATTTTTTTTGTGGTTCTGTATAATTATCTACTTGTGTAAACATTTTCTCTAATTTTAGATCATTTCCCTTTCTTGTTGTTCCCAGTTGGATATTGTAAAATATAACTTTAAAAAAAAAGAAATTTCTTGTTTGGGGCCTTTTTGGAACTTCTTTTGAATCTTACTAGAATACTTCTAGACTTATTTCATTTCATTTTTAGTCACAGTGAGAAAACTCTGTCATATGGCAATGCCCAGGATTGAACCTAGAACCCTTCTCAGAGGCTCTAAGCAATTTTCCCAATCCCAAGTCACTTAGATAGAATACTGGATTCAGGAATTCCATAAGTGAAATTGAATTGTATATGAAGCTTTCTAGGAAGCCTTGAAAACTCCTGTTTATGGCAGCAATCTTGATCTATATTTACCCAAATTCTTTTTTTTTCTATTTTGGGGATTAACAATTTACAGTCGACAGTAAATACAATAGTTTGTACATGCATAGCATTTCTCAGTTTTCCACACAATACAGAGGCCCCACTAGGTCCTCTGCTATCTTGTTCCAGGACCTGAACTCCCCCACAACCACCCCAAAGTCTTTTACTTTGCTGCAATACACAAACTCCAGTCCAAGTTCTGCTTAGTGTTTTCTCTTCTGATCTTGTTTTTCAACTTCTGCTTGTGAGTGAAATCATCTCATTTTCATTCTTCAGTTCCTGACTTATTTCACTTAACATGATTTCTTCAAGCTCCATCCAAGATGGGCTGAAAACGGTGAAATCACAGGGCCAAGCAGTAACGCACCTGGTTAAGTGCACACACTACAGTGCACAAGGAACCAGGTTCAAGCTCCTGGTCCCCACCTGCAGGGGGAAAGCTTCATGAGTGGTGAAGCAGGGCTGCAGGTGTCTCTCTGTCTCTCTCCCTTCTCCTCCCCTCTCAATTTCTGTCTCTCTTTAAAAAAAAAGAAAATGGTAAAATCACCATTTTTAATAGTTGAGTAGTATTCCATTGTGTATATATACCACAACTTGCTCAGACACTCATCTGTTTTTGGATACCTGTTTACATAAATTATTACCAGACACATTTCATAATAGTGAACTTTTTGTAAGTAGACATTTTTTTTTTCAGAGAAGAGTTACTGAAGATCATGGTGCAATGCTAACTGACTACTTCTTGGCCTTAAACATGATAAATACACTTAAGAAGTATCTCACTTGAGGTTTGTTATTCGCAGACTTATCAACATATGTAGTAAAAACTAATTTTAAAAGTTTCTAAGTATTGACCTATTCTTTTTTTTTTTTCCCAGAGCACTCTTAAGCTGTGATGGTGTAGGGCATTTAACTTGAGAATTTGGAGCCTCAGGCATAAGAGTCTTTTTGCATAAATACTATGCTAATACCCCCAGCCTACTTTAAAAATTTTTTTATTATCTTTATTTACTTAATGGATAGAGACAGCAAGAAATTGAGAAGGAATGGGGTGACAGAGAGGGAGAAAGACAGAGAGATGCCTGAGTCCCTGCTTTACCACTCATGAAGCTTTCCCCCTGCAGGTTGGGACTGGGGGCTTGAACCTGAGTCCTCACACACTGTAACATGTGCACTCAACTAGGTGCGCCACCACCTGACTTCTCTTTCTTCCTTTTTAATAAGATAAATACAGAGAGGAAGACCCAGGAAAAGGCACCAGAGCAGCACTCAGCTCTAGTTTGGTAATGGTGGGGATTGAACCTGGAAGTTGAGGCACAGGAAGTACCTAAGGGGACACAGACACAGCTGCACCACAGGAACACATATTCCCCAGTCACACCTGTGTGCCTGGGGGAAGGAAACTGCTGCCCAGCAAATGGAAGTGGTGACAGGTGTGGCTTGGAAAGGCAGAGGCGGGTCTCTGGTGTTAAATGCTTGACCTGTGGGCATGGCTCATTTTCTGTCTGCCCAGGTCAACATGTGAGTAGGAGCTTTTAGGGGCTTCTCTCCCTTTCTCCTTTTCTCTCTCTACCTACATGGGCATCCCATCAAGATATGAGTAGGGGCCTCTTCTCTTTCTCTCTCTCCCTTTCTCTCTCTCATGCTCTCTCTGTTTAGATCATCATATAAGTCTCTCTCTGCTTAGATCACCATGTGAGTACACTGCTTTTCAGTCTCTCTCTCTCTCCCTTTCTCTCTCTCATGCTCTCTCTGTTTAGATCATCATATAAGTCTCTCTCTGCTTAGATCACCATGTGAGTACACTGCTTTTCAGTCTCTCTCTCTCTCTCTTTCTCTCTCTCGGCCTAATGTGAATGTTCTCAATTTTCCTGAATAAAATTTAAAATTCCTGAAAAGCATGCTGTCTCAATTCTTTGAGATAAAGGATGATGGATTTTTTTTAAATGTTGGGGAAACAAACACCCGGTCCCTGTTCCTCTCACTACAGAACCTCAGGCATGAAAGTCATTTGCATAACCATTATGCTGTCTCCTTCTGAACTTCTTTCAATGGTCTATAAGTGACCAGTGCTATTTTCACTGCTGTAGTTGAAGAATCAATTATTGGTCTCTGAGACTGATCAATAGGCAAGAGGACTGAAGGCAGAAATTTAGTTCCTTCAATCAAGTGGATTAGCTCATAAACTTTGACCTTATGTTCCTAAAACTATTTCTGTATAACTCTGCCCTCTGGTTCATTTCTCTCCCACTGGTTCTCACTTCAGTGAGTCACATGATCACACTCTTTCTCAACTTCCATCTTTCTTAAGAATATTTATCTGGGGAGTCGGGTGGTAGCACAGCGGGCTAAGCGCGGATGGCGCCAAGCTCAAGGACCAGCGTATGGATTGCAGTTCGAGCCCACCTCCCCGCCTCTCCCCCCCTGTCACCCCCCTGCAGGGGAGTCACTTCATAAGCAGTGAAGCAGGTCTGCAGGTGTCTATCTTTCTCTCCCCCCTCTGTTCCCCTTTCTCTCCATTTCTCTCTGTCCTATCCAACAACAATGACATCAATAACTATGACAATAAGACAACAGAGCAAAAAAAGTAAATAAATAAGTAAATATTTTTAAAAGTCAAAAACAAAAAACAGAATGTTTATCTGTTTTTAAGGTGAGACCCAATAAGATTTCATTTTTCATGTTGACATACTTTATGCATTTCTATAATGTATTATAGCTGTCATACCACTTCAAACTATTAAAAACAAAAAAATTCTTAAACACTTTTTGAGTATCAATAGGGTTCTATAATAGAAAGAGGCAAGAGAGAGACAGAAACAGATAGAAAGAAAATGAAAGTTATTGCAAGTAGTGGAGACATTGTGCTCACACCAAACCCCAGTGATAACTCTGGTGGAAAAAAAAATTGAAAAGCTACATACTATATATAATAATAATGGATATTTTAAAAGCTTTTTTCTTTTTATATTATAATTTACAAATTTTTTGGATCCTCGTGAGTATTTGACTTCTCTCAGTGCTAACTACGGTGTTAGAGAAAGACTGAACTCTTTGCCTTTAAAGTCCTCTGAGAATGGGTAGCATCAATAGCAATGAGTTTTTGCCTGGCCTGAGGCATCTCCGTCAAAAAACGCCTGTGGAATCTCACTGGTAGGTTCTCTTGTGAATTAACACCATCAAGAGCACCATCAAGAACCGAGTTTGGCAGAACATACCTAGGAGTACTGAAAGCTCTGGGATCGTTGAAGGAGTCCATCCTGTTTCAGTAAATCTGTTCAAGAAGGGATTAGCTTGGAGGACTGACAAAATTCTCCAACCCCCTGTCCTAAAGTGAAAAGGATTCTCCAAATGGAAAGCGCCAGAAGGGCTGGAGTATAAATGAAGGGGAAGAGAAACAGAAAGCAAGTCTCTGTTCAGTGTTCATTGACACAGGAGCAGAGACAAGAGCCTGCTGGCTGGATACTGGACTGATTATGAGGACTCTCAGTCATGAGTGACTGGGGTCTAGGAAGATTCTCCTGGCTTTTTTCCCCAGGGGCAAACAGCAATACTTTATATAACTTGATTTGAGAATCACATGCATGCTGCTATAAAAATAAATATGTCCCAGATTCCAAGAGTCTTCTGATGAATTCTGAAGTTATCAGAGTCTTTACATAAATCAGGGAGAACAGAAAGGAAGATGTTTTGTACGTAATTTTTATTTAAGACATTAGATATCATAGTGATATGCAAAGAGATGCTTATGTCTGAAGTTCCAAAGTCCCAGGTTTATTTTCTTTATTTATTTATTGGATAGAGACAATCAAAAATCGAGGGGGAAGGGAGGGATAGAGAGGGTGAGAGACAGAGAGACACATGCAGCACTGCTTCACCACTTCTGAAGTTTTCCCCCTGCAGGTAGGTACCAGGGGCTTGAACCTACATCCTTGTGCATCATAACATGTGTACTCAACCAGGTGTGCCACCACCCAGCCCCCAAAGTGCCACATTTAATTCCCCATACTGCCATAAGCCAGAGTTGAGCAGTGCTCTAGTAAAAAAAAAAGTAATTATATATATCCAAATATATAATGATAGCCGCATTGCAGAATTCTTGAAGAACAAAAAGCATGGGTTGGCTCACAATAACTTCATTTAATTTATTTACAATTTTACTTACTTCATATAAGATACTGGGTTGTTAGAAAAGTCATGAAACATTCTTTTACATAAAAAGCAAGGAAAATTTCACCATTGCTTTTCTAACAGCACAGTCTATACAGAGGTTCATATATACAAGACAGAGACAGAAAGAAATCATTCAGGTTCAATCAGCATCCAGGTATAGAAGGTTCCATTAGAAACTTCAACATTCAAGTCCTGTGCTCTCCCAGCTAAGCTAAGTAACTTTATTCATTCATTAATTTATTTCTTGCAGATTCACGGTTTTGGAAGTTTATGATTTTACTACTCCTAGGCAGGGTACTTCTTCCCCCCAGAAAACATTGTAGTTTCTACAATTTTCCCCATGTGGTACATGGACTAAAATCTTTCCAGCCCAATAACTTTATTTTAGATCAGACTTCCTCACTGACCCTTCCGGTTACCGCCTTTCACAACTGGGCATCCACCCAATTTGATGTCATGACAGTGAGTCTGCCAACTTATGAGCAAGTTGGAGGTCACTCCATCAAGTTGTGCATATTTCCCCATAGAACTGGAGGTGGTGAAAGGGTTTCTCTAAATGTCATTTGTAAGCACAGAATTACTGAAATATGCGTTCTTCTTATTCTTTAAATATAAAAGCAAAGAGGGAGATAGAGAGACAGAGAGAGAGACCACAGTACCAAGGCTCCCTTCAATGTGGCAGGAGCTGGGTCAGGCATATGGAAAAGCAGCACACTAATAAGTGGGCTATTTCACTGAACCAAAGCTATGCTTAACGGCCTTGTATCAGAAGCACAGTTCATTTATCATCTCTGTACCCCTCCTTCCTGTAATAGAAATAGATGTATCATGCCCAAAAGAGCCAGCCTTTCACACAGTTTTTGTTATGGCTTTCAATCCCAATTTCCTGCTTTCAACTCCACCCTCAGGAAGCTTGGAGCCTTCTCTGTAAATCCATAAGTTTGATATCTTGATATTCCATTTAAATGGAATAATTCGTTACTTAGTCCTTTAAGTCTGACTTCCATTACAGAAGTAATGTACTTGAGCTTCACCCATAATGATTTATCAATAGTCTTTCACTGTTTATAGCTGCATAGAATGCCATTATATTGCTATTCTATATTGATACCTATTAACCTGTAAGTGCAATATGGGCTTATTATAGCTTTGAACTTTACAAATAAAGCAGCAATGCATTATTTTCACCATGGTCACATTATAATATTCAAATAGTGTCAAAAGGTGGAATAGCCAAGAAGAGAAAGAAGAAGGGAGAAAGAGAAACAAGAAATCCTGAAGGGTGGGGGAGTAAAGTAGAGTCAAAAATCACAAAATTTTACTAAGTAAAACATCGAACATTTATCCAAATCCAGGTAAACAATGAAGAGAGAACATAGACATGAAAGAGAGATTCTCAAGAGAAAAAAAGGAGTGCTTGGCTGGGGAGATTTATGTGTGTATCCGGGGGGTGGAATAACAGGATGGTGCGGTTGAGGAGAGAGTTGATAATCATACTGGGGGGATGTGGTAATGTATCCTAACAAAAACCCTGTAAATCAATAACGTGATGATGAAATTGGAAAATAATAAGAAAGAATGACTATGTTCACTCTTAATTTGAGCAACCTATCTTGAGCAAGTTATCTCAAGAGAAGAGTTAAGCACTTTATCATTTTTGGTTTTTGTTTTTTTTTTCCCTCCAGAGTTATTGCTGGTGTTCAGTGCCTGCACTCTGGATGCACTTCTCCTGTGGCAATTTTTTTCCTTTAATTTTTGTTGTTGTTGGATAGGACAGAGAGAAATTGAGAGAGGAGGGGAAGATAGAAAAGGGGAGAGAAAGACACCCATAGACCAACTTCACTGCCTGCGAGGCAACCCCTAAGCAGGTGGGGATCTGGGGGCTTGAACTGGGATTCTTGCGCTTCACACTGTGTGCCTTTAATGCGCTGTGCTACTCTCCGGCCCTGAATTAACCACTTTATAACCTAGGTTGGTATATATGCGTAATCCAATTATAACATCTGTACAAAAACCTGGGTTCAAGCCTTTAGTTTTCACCTGCATGGGGAAAGTTTCACAAACTGTAGAACAGTGCTTCAAATGTTCTCTTTCTCTCTCTCTCTCTCCCTCAATCAAGCAAAAGCACATTACAAAAAAAAAAAAAAAAAATGGCTGCCTGAAGTTGTGGATTCATCATGCAAGCACCAAGCCCCAGTGATAACCCAGGTGGAAAAAAAAAATGTAATGAATTAGGTTCCTCACTTCTCATTTAAATCTACTCCAAATGGATAGGATCAATAGAAAAAAAATGAATATATTATAAAGTGTTCACAGAATACAACCACCCTTAGACTAAGAAGAGGAAACAAAATGCATAAAACAAAAGTAAATATGGTAAATATTGCTATTTGAGAAAACATCAACAGCAAGTCGCAGATGGCTGAACTTTACTTACCATGTGTCTAAGACAATTTAATATTCCTATTTAACACTCATTCAATTGAGTTCAACAAAAAAATCTGGCAGAAATGGAAGTTTCCTCCATTCCATGATATTGAGGAAATTTCAAAGCATGGATGAAAATGCCTGACACCTATGCAAAAATGAGCTGCAGCTAGTAGAACACACACAGTAACAAGAACCCACATGCAGGGGGAGCTTCATGAGTAGTAGAACAGTGTTGCAGGTATCTCCCTTCCTCCTCCTTACTCTTTTCTCTCTCCCTCTCCCTCTCCCTCTCCTCTCTCCCTCTCCTCTCCCTCTCCCTCTCCTCTCTCCCTCTCCTCTCTCCCTCTCCTCTCTCCCTCTCCTCTCCCTCTCCCTCTCCCTCTCCTCTCTCCCTCTCCTCTCTCCCTCTTCCCTCTCCCTCTCCCTCTCCCTCTCCTCTCTCCCTCTCCTCTCTCCCTCTCCCTCTCCTCTCCCTCTCCTCTCTCCCTCTCCTCTCCCTCTCCCTCTCCCTCTCCCTCTCCCTCTCCCTCTCCTCTCCCTCTCCCTCTCCTCTCCCTCTCCCTCTCCCTCTCCCTCTCCTCTCCCTCTCCCTCTCCCTCTCCCTCTCCCTCTCCTCTCCCTCTCCTCTCTCCCTCTCCTCTCCCTCTCCCTCTCCCTCTCCTCTCCCTCTCCCTCTCCCTCCCCTCCCCCTCCCCCTCCCTCTCCTCTCCCTCTCCCCTCTCCCTCTCCCTCCCCTCCCCCTCCCCCTCCCCCTCCCTCTCCTCTCCCTCTCCCCTCTCCCTCTCCCTCTCCCTCTCCCTCCCCTCCCCTCCCCTCCCCTCCCCTCCCCTCCCCCTCCCCCTCCCCCTCCCCCTCCCCCTCCCTCTCCTCTCCCTCTCCCTCTCCCTCTCCCTCTCCTCTCTCCCTCTCCTCTCCCTCTCCCTCTCTCTCTCCCTTCCCTCCCCCTCCCCCTCCCCCTCCCTCTCCTCTCCCTTCTCCCTCTCCCTCCCCCTCCCCTCCCCTCCCCTCCCCCTCCCCCTCCCCCTCCCCCTCCCTCTCTTATAAGAAAGAAAAAAAATACTTTCTAGAATTATTCTTCAGCCATGATCCCCACAGTAAACCTGGTGGAAAAAATGAATAAATAAATAAAAACAAACTTCTCAAGAACCCTGGTATTTAGAAATATGTAAAATGAAATATGGAAATAGCAGATCAAATCCATCATTTGGAAGAAAATTGACTCATTAAAATAAATGTTATCTTGGATTATGAAATCTAACGACTCAATCGCCTTAAGGTGAAGCAAACTTTTACAACCATATAGAAGAATACATAATCTAGATCTGCCAATGGCCTTTATCTCTTCCTACATGTAATCTTTCTGTTAGCAGATATTTTCTCACAGTTCAAAGCATGCTCTAATATTTTATATTGGTGTTATTTTGAATTACAGAGACAAAGTACAACCTACCTCTTCATCATTTTTTCTTATATCTCGCCTCACTTTTTTTTTTTTTGCCTCCAGGGCTATCTCTGGGGCGCAGTGTCTGTAGTATGGATCCACTGCTCCTGGCGGCCATTTTTCCCATTTTGTTGTCCTTGTTGTTATTGTTACTGTTGCCATTGCTGTTGTTGTTAGATAGAGCAGAGAGAAATTGAAAGAGGAGAGGAAGGCAGAGAGCTGTACAGAAAGACAGACACCTGTAGACCTGTTTCACTGCTTATGAAGAGACCCCTGTGCTTATGGGGAGCCAAAGGTTGGAACCAGCGTCTCTACTACGGTCCTTGCACTTTGCCTGTTGTGCTTCACCCACTGCACTACCCATCCCCCCACCTTTGCCCTCTTCACTTTTTAATGGGGTTGGATTTTTTGTTTGTTTGTTTGTTTATTAGTTTTTTTGGCTACTGGTAAACATTTAGAAAAATATGGACCATTCAACAAATTTGCATGTCATCCTTGCACAGTGATCATCTAATCCCCACATTATTCCAGTTTTAGTATACGTGCTGACAAAGCAAGCACCATGACCTGTAGTACCAGAAGTCCCAGGTTCAAACCCTCTCACCATCACAAGCTAGAGCTGAGTAGTGGTCTGGTAAAGAAAAAAGTTAAACAAAGAAATATTGCAAACACTGAATGGTGACAATAACTCTACTTAAAAAATATTTCCTGGGCCAGAGAGATCATTCACTGGGTAGGACACATACCTTGTTTTGTGAAACACCTATGATCAGAGCTTGGCACGTAATGAGAGGTGCCACAGGGCATGGGAACCTCCGATGCTGTGATGTCTTTTCCTTTCTCTATGCTTCTGAATCTGAATGAAAATACTGGCTTGCGAGTATATAATTCCACATGTGTGAGGCCCTGACTCTACAGAAAAAAGTGTTTTATTTATCAGTGGGCATTTGTCAGTTGTGCTATTCATGGAAACATGACTATCTGTAGGATAATATGGCCATATTTCATGAATTATGTAGATAAGTTTCTTTCAAGTAAACTCTGCTTTCTCTTCTATAACTTAAAGTTCTTTATTTCCTATGGTGTTTTTAACACTCAGCAAGTCAAATATGCCAATAACCAACTAAATGAGTATGGTGAATATAGATAAACTTATTTAGAAGAGAAGCATGTGTAATAAAATAATAAAATACAGATTCCCTGGTGCTGAAAACTAGAAGCAAATAGACAGTAGGTATTCCTTCAATGACTCAATGTCATTGGACTTCTTCCTGAATTGAAGCCTGAACTGGTGAAATGGAGAAGTTTCAAGGCACCTATTAGATTTAACAGTCATGACTATTAGTTTTCTAACAGAAAAACAAAATCTTTATGTCTGAAGAGAAAAAGGTAACGTTTCTCTTATGTGCCACAGAGTGAGATCATAAGCCCTTGATGAGGAAAGCTGGTGATGTCTTTGTCTTCCTTTGAGGATTTGTTGACTGTGGACCTCTTTAGGTACAACATGACAATTGGTGAACATAACATAGTTAAAATAAGGAGGCTTTTGCATTGGCACAACTGGTTGAGCCCATGTTACAGTGCACAAGGACCCAGGTTCAAGACCCAGTCCCCTACTGCAGGGGGACAGCTTTGCAAGTGGTGTATTTGCCTCTCTTACTCTATATCACTCCTGCCCTCTCAATTTTTGACTGCCTTTACCCAATAAATAAATAAAGGTAATAAATAAATATTTAAATTTAAAAAATTAAAATCAATATAATCATGGCTTCCAACATTTTCCCTTGTGATGGTAGGGAGGCAATAAATGAATAGTTTTCCCAAATAATGCGCTCTACAAAAGAGACTCTTTCAGTGTTATAGGAAATCATCTCTCAGGAATAGTAGAAGTAAAGTAAGAGATGATTTCACCTTTTTTAAATTTTTAATATTCATTTATTCCCTTTTGTTGCCCTTGTTGTTTTATTGTTGTGGTTATTATTATTGTTGTCATCATTGTTGGATAGGACAGAGAGAAATGGAGAGAGGAGGGGAAGACAGAGAGGGAGAGTGAAAGACAGACAACTGCAGACCTGCTTCACTGCCTGTGAAGCGACTCCCCATGCAGGTGGGGAGCCAGGGCTCAAACTGGGATCCTTACTCTGGTCCTTACGCTTGGCGCCACCTGCGCTTAACCGCTGCGCTACAGCCTGACTCCCGATTTCATCTTTTTTAAATTTTATATTCACTTTAAAATTATTTCAAAATTTTGAGACTTCCAGAGGTGGGGCTACGAAGCAGCAGCAGCTGTGTTTCTCTCCTCTCCTCTCCTAACTAGGAATACCAAAGGAGAACACCTGGGACCACAAGACAGAACTAGAATGACTTCAGAAACACACCAAATCACCAAATCGAAATTGCTTCTGAAGATGTTGAGTGTTCATGATTACAGGAGTTATGAAGCTTCTATCCAATTAAATGAATAATGCTAAGCATGATGGAGGTCCTTACTAGATATTTCTTTAGTTATGTGATAAATTAATTCAAAGTTAAAAATTATTTCAAAATTTTATGGAAATAGTATGTAATATTTTTCTCCCATAATCTATAAAGAAATTTGTCATACATAAACTGTAGTTCAGCTAATAAGTGTTATTGCAGCTTCATATAATATTTTTGTTAAATTTGGATGATACCAACGATATTATTATAAAAGGAGAAAGACATGAAGATTTTCTTTTTTCAGGCAGCAGGTATTTCTGGCTTTGAGAAGTCAGTACTAATTCATCTGTATAAAAATCTCTGTTCAGCATTCACTAAAGTAAGTTTTACGGAAACCAAGTTGGAAGGTTGGTTTTGGCATAGAAACAATGAAATCAGAGACCAAAGATAGCCTTCAACACATAAATTAAGGAAAAATTGTGTAAACCTGAAAAATAGGTCATAACTTCACATTTGTAATTACTTGCAGTTTTCCTGTCTGTAACTGCCTGCCACACCCTCTTCTATCCAAGTTGTATGATAAGGTCCCAGTTGGAAAAGGACTACTTCAAGGAGGAACTCCTTCTGGCAAAGGATGTAGCATAATAGGGGGGATGTTATTCTCATTAGGAATGACTGGAACACTGAGTTGTAACTACACTGAAGCAATTGCAGTAATCACCCTGTGAAAACTGTAAACAACCCTTCTTGTCAGAAATTGCCAAACAGTATTTCCCAAACAAACCCAATGGAGATTTTTATGATAGCATTACAAAGGGCTGAGCTGTTAGCTCCTTAGCCTATTTAAGCACCTAAACCCTAACCCTACAAAGATAAGAAAACTAATAACAGGGGGGTCGGGTGGTGGTGCAGTGGGTTAAGCACACGTGGCACAAAGCAGAAGGACCAGCATAAGGATCCCGGTTCCAGCCCCCAGCTCCCCACCTGCAGGGGAGTCACTTCACAGGCAGTGAAGCAGGTCTTCAGGTGTCTGTCTTTCTCTCCCCCTCTCTGTCTTCCCCTCCTCTCTCCATTTCTCTCTGTCCTATCCAACAACAAACAACATCAATAATGGTAATAATAATAACCACAACGAGGCTACAACAACAAGGGCAACAAAGGGCGAGGGGGAATGTCCTCCAGGAGCAGTGGATTCATTCTGCAGGCACCGAGCAGCCCAGCAATAACCCTAGAGGAAAAAAAAAAAAAGAAAAGAAAACTAATAACAGAAAGATAGTTCCCACAGCACAGGGACCCTCATGAATAGCTTGCAAGTTTAATGGGAAATTCTGGTATCCACCTAGGTCTAGAGGGTTACACAGAGTTTCCGACCCTCCACTGCCCTATACAGGAGCATATGATGAGAATGGCATTCGTTGGGTAAATATTAACGAAGTAACAATAATGCATTCTCAGCTAGGGTTCATGGAAAGATTGGCTAGATAAGGTCCATGTTGGTGCATATGCACTAAGGAACAAAAACAAGCTATAATTAATCAGTTAAACCCTATTACAAAAAATCTTGCCCAGAATGGGTACACAGTAAGGAGGATATAGAAAACATGCTCTGTCACAATATAATCTGTTTATCACCCTTTTAAAGGAAATTATAGGAAACTTTTAAAATGTTACTTTCATTTTACTGTAACTCCTGCCACAAACAGCTGTACTGCAAAGTATAAGAAAGGCTTCCTTGTTTGAATAAATCAGATGGTCATCAGACCTTGGTGTCTTGTCTCCTTCCTGTCTCCGCATCTACTCTGATACACCTTCAGGGACTCCTGACCCGCTGCAGCTGGATATTTAGTTGCACATAATAATACTAGAAAGCCACCCATTGTTATATTTTGTTTACTAGATTAATTAAAAATATCGGGAATCATGTATTTTCTTTTTTTTTAATATTTATTTATTTCCTTTTGAAGCCCTTGTTTTTTATTGTTGTAGCTATTATTGTTACTGTTGTTGATGTCGTCATTGTTGCTCGATAAGACAGAGAGAAATGGAGAGAGAATGGGGGCAGAGAAAGACAGACAACTGGAGACCCACTTCACCGCTTGCGAAGTGACTCCGCTGCAGGTAGGGAGCTGGGGGCTTGAACCAGGATCCTTAAGCCTGTCCTTGCGCTTTGCACCACCTGCGCTTAACCCACTGTGCTGCCGCCCAATTTCCCAAAGGAATCAAGTATTGTCTTCTCCCTTTCCTCCTCCTCCTTCTCCTTCTCCCTCTCCTCCTTCTCCTTCTTCTTCTTCTTCTACAGAGCCCTGCTCAGCTCTGATTTATGGTGATGCAGGGGATTGAGCCTGGGACTTTTGGAGCCTCAGGCATGAGACTTTCTTTGCATTAACATTATGCCATCTACCCCTACACTGAAACATGGATTTTCTTTTTATTTCTTTACCAATGTATTCATTTCATGAAGGGGGTGAGAAAGCGCACTATTCTCTATCTTCAGCCCCTGTAGTAAAATAAGGCCTCTATGTGGCATATCACCTTCCCAACTACCACACGGCCATTTTTAATGCTGATTTACACTGATTCTGAGGTTTTATTTTATTTGATCTGCTATACTCCTCGGCAGCCATAGCATTGATTAATCTATAATAGTTAGAAATGTTGCAGATAACAACTCTCTGGGAAAGTCTAAGTTTGGAAATAAATCTATTTACAAATATGCACTCCTTCTATATGCCCAGACAATGTCATCATATTTGTTTTCAAGTCTAAATCTGTCTATATTTAGTCTCCGGAACAGACCTAAGTAGATCCCACTGCTCCTGCTGTCTGATGTTTTAAATAGTTCAACAATAGCTAGCAAACTTCAAACTTTATAAATAGAATAGACACATTTGTTTCAATCCCATATTAATAGTTGAACTAAAAGGAAGATTAATATTCAGATTCCCAAACTGACCACACATTATGCCAAGGTCCACGTGCATGAACTGTGAGTTTAAGCCTCATGGTGGTAGTATTGAGTGTATCATAATATACCATGCTGATTTCTGCCTTGATTTTTTTTTTTTTTTGCAAGACGTTATTTCTACAGTAAAAGGCAAAAAAAAAAAAAAAAAAAAAACTGAAAATTTTCCAAATCTTGCCACTAGAAAATGAGAAGTAGGGAGTCGGGCAGTAGTGCAGTGGGTTAAGCACAAGTGGCTCACATGGACTGAGTAAGGATCCAAGTTCGAGCCCCCAGTTCCCCACCTGCAAGGGGAGTTGCTTCTCAGGAGGTGAAGCAGGTCTGCAGGTGTCTGCCTTTCTCTCCCCCTCTCTAGCTTCCCCTCCTCTCTCCATTTCTCTCTGTCCTATCCAACAACAATGACATCAATAATAACAACAATAATAACTACAACAATAAAACAACAAGGGTCACAAAAGGGAATAAATACATATAAAAAAGCTGGAGGAGAGAGAAAAGGAGACGTTTGTTTCAGTTATTTTTTTTCATTTTGTAAAATCATTTTTATCAGTCACTGGTTTACAGTGTCGTCAGTGACACAGGGGAACAATTTTATTATGCGCCAGGACCTTCAGCCCCTTTCTCCCCCTCATTTACCACAGTTCTTTTGCTTTAATGCACCCCAACATTCCTAGTGCACGTTTCACTTTGTGCTTTCCATCGCTGTCCCTATTTTTTAAGCCCTGCTTGAGTGAGGTCATTGGAATTTTGTCATTCTCTCACTGACTTATCACACTGAAAATAATATATCCCAGTTCCATTTCAGCTGACACAGAGATGACTTGGTCATTTTTATCAGCTGATCATTACCCCATCATTTATATACACCACAGATTTCTTTCTTTCTTTCTTTTCTAGCTACTCATCTGTTGTTGGACATTTGGGTTGCTTCTAGGTTTTGGCTATTGCAAATTGTTCTGCTATGAGTCTAAGTATACATGGATCTCCTCTGATTAGTTTTCAGTGTCATAGGGTAGATCCATCTCTACAAGACAGTTTTATTCAAGTTTGACCAATTCATATTCCCACCAGCAGTGCAGAAGTGGCCTCTTTTTTGTTTAATTTTTAAAAATATTTATTGATTTGATAGAGACAGGCAGAAATTGATAGGAAGGGGGAGATAGAGAGAGGAGACAGAAAGACACCTGCAGCACTGCTTCACCACTTGTGAAGCTTTCCCCCTGAAGATGGGAACCAGGGGCTCTATAACATGTGTGCTCAACCAGGTGTGCCACCCACCCAGCCCCAGAGGTGGCCTCTTATCTACACATCAACTCCAACATTTTTTGTTACTATCTTTACTAATGTATAACAATCTCATAGGTATAAAGTGGTATCTCGCTATCTCTATTTGCATTTATCGGATCCTCAGTGACTTAGTACTTTCTCATACGTCTATTGGATCTTTGGATGTTTTCTTCAATGAAGTTTCTATCCATATCCATATCCTTGTCCCATTTCCTAATGGTATTGTTAATTATTTTTGGTGGCAAATTTAATGAGCTCTTTATATATTTTTATTAGTCTTTTATCTGAAGTGTGTTTTATCAAGATCTTCTCCCACACAATTGTGTGTTATCTTTTGGGTGGTTTCACCCTTTGCTGTGCTGAAGCTTTTCAATTTGATTTAGTCCTACTGATTTATTTATGTATTTAAATTTTTTTCTTTGCTGTTGAATTTGAATCTTTGAAGATATTTTTGAAGCATACAACGTGAAGTTCTCTGCCAATAATTTGTTATTTTCTGGTCTATTTTCTACACCTTTGATTCATCTGGTGATGATTTTTGTGCACAATGGTATTTAGTGGTGCAATTTCATTAATTTGCAAGAATTAATACAATTTCCCCTACACCAATTTCTTTTTTTTCATCAAATATATAGGGTTTACAGTAAAAAAAAAATTATACCCCTTTCCCATATTAGGGAGCTACTCTCTTCCCTGATCCAGCTTTCTGTTCTTTTTCCAGCCATGACATCATTTCCTGGGTCGATAACTTGGATCCACCTGCATATCAGATTTCAGGCTCAAGGGAAAAAAAAAATAGTATAGTCACAGGCCCTTTGGAATATAACTAAAATATGCCTACTAGCTATCTACAAAATGGAGGACCCCCCTCCCCCAACTATTCATCTGCACTATTCCAGTCTTTAAGTTCATGATTGGTCAACGATTTGTTTGGCTTTGTATGTTAAATCCCTTTTCAGCCACTAGGTTCCACATGCTAGCAGGATGCTGACCAGACTTCCCTGGACAGACAACCCCACCAATGTGTCCTTGAGTTCTGCTTCCCCAGAGCCCCACCCACTAGGGAAAGAGAGAGGCAGGCTGGGAGTATGGATCAACCTGTCAACGCCAATGTTCAGCAGGGAAGCAATTACAGAAGCCAGACCTTCCACCTTCTGCACCCCATAATGATCTTGGGTCCATACTCCCAGAGGGATAAAGAATAAGACAGCTATCAGGGGATGGGATGGGATACAGAGGTCTGGTGGTGGGAAATGTGTGGAGTTGTACCCCTCTTATCCTATGGTTTTGTCAATGTTTCCTTTTTATAAATAAATTAAGAAAAAAAGAATCATTATTTTATTTATTAGATAGAAACAGCCAGAAATCAAGAGGAAAAGGGGTGATAGAGAGGAAGAGGGACAGAGAGACACCTGCAGTGCTGCTTCAGCATTCACAAAGCTTACCCCTTGCAGGTGAGGACCAGGGACTCAAACATAGGTCCTTGTGCATTGTGACACGTGTGCTCAACCAGGTGCGCCACCACCCAGCCCCCACCAATTTCTGAAGAGACTCTTCTTTCTCCACTTAAAGTTTTGGGCACTCTTGTCAAAAATTAGTTGCCCATATGTATGGGAGCTTATTTCTATACTTTAAATTATATTTACTTATTTATCTTTTTTTTTCTCAGCCCCAGTAATACACATTCTAGATTACAGGACCTCTGTAGTATTGTTTGATGTCAGTAGCTATGATGCCTGCAAACATGTTCTTTTTTTTTTTTCTCACTCAATATTGCTTTCTCAGTACTAGAGATTTTATGGTTCCAGATAAATTTTTATAGCTTTTGCTCTATCACTTTAAATAAATTTGATGTTAACTTTGTGAGGATTACATTAATCTCTATATGACTTGATAAAATAAGTGCAAAGATATAAGTTATAGGAAGCTCCAAGAATGGCAACCAGAATTGACCCAGAGGGTCTTATTTTTATTTTTTTGATCCAGAGGTTTATACACCAAGATATATTATAATTAAACTTACAAAGACGAAACACAAAGAAAGCATACTTAAAGCAGCAAGAGGAAATCAAAAAGTAAAACACATAAGAGTGCAGTAGGACTTAGCTATATCATGGATACATCTGGAGGGAGAAAAATTCAAGTGAAGTGAATCAGAAGGATAAACGTTGGATGATCTCATATACATGTTGAATTGAAGGCAAAAATCAAGAGGATAGAAACATCAATAAACTCTTATTCCATATCTATTGATGTGAGGTTACTAAGAGAAAGAAGGAAAGGGGTATAGGCAGGGAGAGCCCCTAGTAGAAAGAGGGGGCCCTTCAGTGGGGAGATAAGTTTGCTAATGTACATTTTGAGGACATGCAAAATTGTACTCCTGGTACAATGACATTTTTATAAAATAATGCTTTCTTAGTGATAGATAAATAAATGTATGCATACTATACATGAGGGTCTGACCTCAAGCCTCAGAATCCTACCTGTCAAAAGAAGAGTTTTATGAGTAGGTCTCTCTCTCTCTCTCTCTCTTTCTTTCTACTTCTCTCTATGACTCTCTCAAAAAGCAGAAAAAAAAAGAAAGTAAAAGTAGTGACAACTAGAAATGGTGTTGAAGTCATGCAGGTTTGGTACCAAGCCCTAGCACTAAACCTGATGGCAACTAAATAAAATAAAAAATAAAATAACTATGTACTTATTTGACAGGGACTTTAACACAGACAGGAGAATGCAAAATGAAATGTTCTAGAGATGGGAGAAATATGACCTCAAACCAAGGAAACCAGAAGCTGAAGAGGAAACAACACCCTTCCCCATAGAGTCTCTAAAGGTAGGTCACTTGACACCTTGATTTTAAACTTCCTGTCTCTACAGTTATGAAAGAGTCTTTCCTTATTTTGAAACTCTAGAGTCTTTGCTAATTTTTTTTTCCTAACATCCCCAGAAAATGAGTGCAAACATGACAGGTAAGTAATATGTATTCCCTCCCGTACTAGCCAAAACAGTAGTTTAGAAAGGTTCTATAGGATTAAACATCTAGCAAGCAGGGACTCAGCAGTTTGGTTTCTATTATAAGCATGCACAGAAGCATTCAGGAACAATTATCTCTCTCTCCACAGGATGGAGGACAAACACATAAATCATGTTTTATAATTTTCCAAGCAAGTTGATGTCTGCATTTAGGATAGAGATTTGTGATCTGAAGTCATTTACAGTCCTTCTGCAGAATACAAATAATTCCTCCAGACTGCACTGCACAAAGGCAGAAGCAGTTGCCAATGTTACCTCAGCTTATAAAATAATTAATGTGACTGGAGGAGAAGCATCTTCTAACAAACTACCTGGGAATACCTCTCCTTGCTGACCTCAGTTCGTCTTGTGGGAGGATAAACCTGATGTTTCTATTTGTTTGCTATATTTTGCAGGCATTCCATGGCACTGCTATTCTATGGAAGGACAGGGAAATCTTTTATTGTTTTCATCTAAGGGAAGATATACAATAAATTAAGCCAAGCTTATAGGTCATATTTTAAAGAAAATGCATTTTGCCAGAGCATCTAAAAGGCTAAAAGGACACATGTGGCTGCATTTCCTAAAACAAAAATTATAAGTTAGATAGACATATTTTTAATCTTTTTTCATCTAATTCTTATGGTATCTTCAGTGCTCAGGAGAAGATTACGTCACATAAAACAATTGTATATTTACCACGTAGCATCCAATTGCCTCTTGGAATATCCAATTGTACAGTTCCTAGAAAATATTCTCCAAATCACTCACCACTTAATTAAGATGTTTAATTATATACATTTATTAAACTCCCATAAGAATTGTCAAGTTATGATAGACACATCTAACAGAACTTTTTTTTTTTTTTTCTTCTTTTCCTCCTCCAGGGTTATTGCTGGGCTTGGTGCCTGCACCATGAATCCACCACTCCTGGAGGCCATCCCCCCCCCCTTTTGTTGCCCTTGTTGTAGCTTCGTTGTGGTTATTATTATTGCCCTTGTTGACGCAATTTGTTGTTGGATAGAACAGAGAGAAATGGAGAGAGGAGGGGAAGACAGAGAAGGGGAGAGAAAGATAGACACCTGCAGACCTGCTTCACCGCTTGTGAAGCGATTCCCCTGCAGGTGGGGAGCCGGGGGCTCGAACCGGGATTCTTAACGCCGGTACCTGCACTTTGCTCCACATGCGCTTAACCCACTGCGCCACCGCCCGACCCCCCAGAACTTATTTTTGACTATTATATTTGTGCTTGCTTTAGCTTTGTAGATTCTGCACTATTTGATACAACTGAGTACAAAGGCAGCAAGCATATGTAACATGTAAAGAATAACAGTAACATAGTGGTAACTTCTCTCTTCTTCTCTCTCCTTCTGTCTCCCTTACTCTCTATTGAAAAAAGTAGTCTCAGAGTGAGGTACTGCATCAATAAAATATATACACATATTTTCTGTTACGTTTTAGTAGAGGATAATTTGAGTTTTACAGAGTTGCAAAGTGTAATACCAAACAGTGGTGATGTGAAGTTACACTTTCAGTATAAACAGGGAAGCTACATTCTTCTTTTTTAAAATTTAATTTAGTTTATTTATAAAATAAAAAATAGAAAATAGAACAAAATCATTGAATAAGAAGTATACAATTATACGCAATTCTTGCCACCAGAGCTCCATATCCAATCCCCTTCTTTGATAGTGTTCCTATTATTTTTTTATTATTTATTTTCCCTTCAGTTGCTCTTGTTTTGTTTTTTTATTGTTGCAGTTATTATTGTTGCTGTCTATGTCATCATTGTTGGATAGGACAGAGAGAAAATCAGGTCATAAACTGATGTCAACTCTCCATAAAATAGATTCTGACAGAGACATTCCTAGTATCTCTATGTTTCTTACATTTCACGTGGTATGACAAAATTCCGTTGTTTATTTCCTAACAACCCAAACAGTATTCCACTGTTCTCATCAACCACACATCTCCAATTCTGTATCCCTTTTACTCATTACCTTGTTTAATTGCTATAGCTTGGACTTCCAAGACAGTTCTGAATAGTAATGGTGCCAGAGGACAACCCAGTTTTGTTTACCTAATCTAAGATGAAAAGCTTATGGCTTGTCATCACTGAGTATGAATGATGTTGGCAGTGGTTTTGCTGTTTATAGACTCAAGTAGATGGAGAACTTTTTTATTAATTCCTATTTTTCTTAAAGTTTAAAGTTTTGATCAATATGTCTGGGTTACAGATGTCTGTTTTGTGTTGTAAGCATATATGGTAGATGATATACTAAGTCATTCTTCAGGTTCTCCTCTACAAAGGCAGAGTCTCAACCATGAAAGACCCATGGTCAGAAGTTAATCATCTCCAGCTGGACTACCTTCCACCACTGTCATCTTGGGGATAAAGAATTCAACATGAAATTATTGAGCAATTCATCCTCAGGGTGTCAGCAAACAGCAATGCCTCATGAAGACCACCATCATAAATGATCTCTAAGGCCCCAGATAACATCAAGTCGGTTGCTAGAGTTCTAGCACATGACTTGTGGGGGTCTAAACACACATAGTTTAAACAAATCTCTCACCCTTATAAGTGAGAACGCTAGAGTTTTGTTGTGAGAAGTATCTCTCTAGAGTCCAGGCTGATGACAGTTTGCTCCTGGAAAATCAAGTTGAGAGTATATCATTAAATGTTTGGATAGTCAGGTTAAGACATTTGTATTCAAAATTAAAGTTAAGGGGAATAATGGAGTTTGAAGAAGGAAAAGTGATTCTGTGTTTTAAGATGATTATTCCAATGTTGGGAAGACAATGAAGAAATAGTACATAAAATGTGTCTGCAATGTTCTTGCCTTTAAGTTCATGATTAGTCAACAATTTGTTCTGCTTTATATCTTAACTCTTTTTCAGCTACCAGGTTCCAGATGATACCATGATGCCAACCTGATTTCCCTGTGCAGATGACTTCACCATGTGTCTTAGATTCCCTCCTCCCCAGATCCCTGTCCCACTAGGTAAATTGAGAGGCAGGCTAGGAGTATGGGTCAACCTGCCAATGCCCATGTTCAGAGGAAAAGAAATTACAGAAACCCAACCTTCTACCTTCTGCATCCCACAATGATCCTGGGTCCATACTCCCGGAGGGATAAAGAATAGGTAAGCTATCAAGGGAGGGGGTTGGATATGGAGCTCTGGGGATGGTAACTTTGTGGCAATTTACCCCTCTTATCCTATAGTCTTGTCAATGTTTCCATTTTATAAATAAAAATTTTTTTAAAAAAAACCTTATTTGTGAGGCTTATCAATATCTCGCTTGTTAGAGTGCACATCACCATGTACAAGGACCCCCTTTCTAATCTGGGCCCACCATATGGACACATCTGCAGCGGGGAAGAGCTTCACCAGCTGGGGAACAGTGCCACTGCCTCTATCCTCTCTCAATCAACCTGCCAACCTCTCGCTACAGGAGAGGAAAAAAAATCTCCACTGGAAGTAGTGGAGTCCTACAGACACTGAGATCCTGGTGGAATAAAAAGAGAGGGAAAGAGAGAGAGAGAGGGGGGGGCGGGGAAGGAAGGAAGAAGAGAAAAAGGGAAATGAAAGAAAAGGGCAAAAAAAGGCTTCCAGGTGACAGGTCTCAAGTTTGATTCTCAGTATCACCAGTAGAGTTGAGAAATTTTCTAGTTCTCTGGTCAAAATAAATGACAGATGGGATGGAGTAAAAGGAAATTGGAGTCATCGTCATCACCTGCAAAAACAGCAAATTAATCTTGTTGAAACAAAAGGTGATTGGATAGACCTGGAGGTGGAAATTGATGGAGCAAAGAAAGGTGGAGGAGATTGAGTATATGTCTTATATACATTTCATTTTAATTAATGCCACTCTCAAATATTTACATGGCTCAATAGATCTGAACTTATGTAGACATTCAACAGTTTCAACATTTTCATTACTATTGTGTACTCTCTTTCCTGTTCTTTTAAGTCATATATACTTAGAACATGTACTTTTATATCTGTGCTTCCTTTCAAGCCTATCTTCCTCTTCAGTGCATAAAATAAATAGATTTATAAATAATCTCAAATAGTTATTTATTTATTTGCCTAAAACCAGACATCCCGTCAAATATGCCAACTGACTATCAAACTAGTGTGTTCCGAGGAAACAGTGATACAGCTTTCAATTACTGACTGCTAATAGATGGTAATGTTGGTGGAACCCTTAACCCCCCAAAGTCAGTTGAGTTCTCATTCACATACAAAAAAAAAAAATGATGCAAATGCCAACAACACCTTTACAAGCAGTTTCCAAGTTAAATGCTGGAGGGGGAAGGGAGGATAGAGAGGAATGACAGTCAAGTCCTACCCCTGAAGGGCTGCAAGTGGGAAGGTGTGAGAAAGACTATTCTCAGAGCTCTGGAAATGCACAGGCTTTGTGGGTTTCCTCTTTCAAAGCCCTTCCTCCCCCCTTGTCTTGTCAATTGTGCTCAGGCTGATTCACTCATCATTCTCGCTGATTCAGTTCCGGTGATGGTAACTAAGCGCCTTTCAGTATTGGCAGTCAGCCACAGTCTTCTAGGTAACCTCTGCATCCATACAGTCCCTTGTCCTTTCTCCATTGCTGCCACATGCACCCTCAATCTTGGGAAACCTCCTATAACTGAACTAACGTCTGAGAGCGTCTACAGAATGTCATCATACAATCTCTCATGACAAAGTGCACTGTGATTAGTAATTAATTATTCTACCTTATTTGTGAGTGACCAAAAGTGGTAAAAACAAACACATATCCAAAAACGTACCTGATTTTGCCTCATACTGATTTCTTCCCAAGCTCACACTGACAGGGATGCAGAGGTTACACAGGCTCCGGTATTGAATATGAATAGACATGGACCTGAAATCTGATCAATGGAGTTTACAATAATTGGTTTTTATATACTTTTCCCATATTTGGGAGCTTCTCTCTTCCCTGATCCAGTTTTTTAGTCCTATCCTCAATTCTGACACCCTCTTCCCAGACAATACTTTTAGTCCACCTGCATGTTAGTTGTTTGGCTCAGGCAAAGATTAAAAAATTTGAAATATACCTAATATAGATTTCCTTCTTCTTTCCAACATGAGGACACCAAACCTTCACCAGTTCTGACTTACACTGGTGCTGAGGATAGCACCTACAATCTCAGCATCTGAGGCCTGAAAGTCTTGAGCAAAACCACTATGCTGACTCCCCAGAAGGTTGAGCGCTATTAACTAGACATTGTACTAATTGTTATAGTGATTGGGGTATGTCTTTTAAAAGAAAAGAAAGAACACAATGGATCTGACCATGGTTTGTGAGTTATTTCAAACAGGGAAACTGGATATGCAAAGATATGAAACCTCATGTGATTTGCACATAATACAAATTACGTGCATTACCACAGTGAAACTCATAGGGAGAATGTAGGTGAGAACTTTGGTCTTCTCCTGAAACAGTTGAAGTAACATCTACTCCAAAAGGCCATCACAGGACTGTAACAAGACAAGTTCTCTAAAATCTATGCATATATTCTATGCTCATAAAGGATGGCATTAGAAAACCACTCTCACCATAGCTTAAAAGGCTGAGTCCATGGGCTCTAGGGACAAGCAGAAAAGACCCAATTTATATACCAAATGCCACTGTATTTTTTTTTCCTAGGGCACTGCTCAGCTCTGGCTTATGGTGGTATAGGGAATTGAACCTGGGACCTTGGATGCTCAAGCATTAGAGGTTTTGTATTACCATCATGCTGTCTCCTCAACCTGCCATTGTATTTTTTTTTTAACCAGATCACTAATCAGCTCTGGTTTACAGTGGTACTAGGACTTGAACCTGGGATTTGGAGCCTCAGGTACGAAAGTCTCTTTGCGGAGCCATTTTGCTATCTATCCACACACCTCCATTTTATTTTTGGCCTTGATAAAATCCCAACTTCAGCCACTAGTGAGAAAAAAGGTCCACACTGGAAGTGAGGGTACTTAATATCATAATACAGTGGTGCTATTCTTACCACAGATAGCTGTAAGCGCCAACCACAGACACAAGTTCACCCACACATAGCTTCATATCTGTCCTTCAGCTCTTGGGAATAGTCTCTCTGCATTCCAGAAGTCACAGAGGAAGTCACCCTCTGTTACAGACCCTTAGTTCACTGGCTAGTGCACTATCATCATGCTTTTCTCCCATTCCCAACCTCATCTCAAACGGATTCTTCCTAGATTCCTTCTAAACCAACTCTTGTCCTGGGCTCTTCCCAGAGAAACTTAGAAATATAGTGGGTACGCACATACTCATACCTCTCCCCCCACCTCCTTTTTTTTATTTGCCTGTTCTAATGCATTTAAGTTCTTCCTTTTACCTTCAGAAGTAAATGTGATTTTCTCTTTCTGGCAATTAAGGTCATGCACAAAATGGCCACCAATTTTGGGCATAACACATTATAATACTCTTATTTCTCTACAGGAAAATCACTCAGTAGCTGACTGTTCTGTTAATGCATTTCATGTCTCACTTAGTTGTTTTTTCTCTGTGATCTTTCAACTGCTTAGAATGCTCTTAATCCCATTTTCTGACATCAAAATTTTATAGTCTTTAAGATTCTCATCAAATAGTGTACCCTCCACAGGCTTTCTTAAAACCTTTCTTCCCAGATTCCTTTTCCTTTGGGCTTCATTTGAAACACAAAAGTACTTTCTCTGTGACAATTATTTACCTATAGATTCAACAGTAAGTCAGGGTGTACTTATTTCCTTAATGATATGGGATACTGAGCTTCAAAACTGCATGGAAGACTCCTTGTATTTCTTTATATTCCACTGTGACCATCACCCTACCTAGTGTGGTGTGTGGATATATCTGAAAAACCTGTAAGGGTGTACATAATGTTGGGATATAGAGGCAAGGTACTCATTTCAGCATTATTTTGGGTTTTATATATATTATATATGCTAATAGCAGAAAATTAAACCATGATAGTATCAGACCAGAACCTGGTGCAATGGCTGCACTCCAGACTTGCAAGCATGAGGCCCTGAGTGTGATCCTTGCCCCCATCTATGCTAGAGTGAGCCTCTGTACCACCCATCTCTATTAAGAGAAACAATGCATGTGTCTAAAGAAACTAAAGGCAGAAAATAACCATGCTCAGATAAATTTAATATAGGCTGCTTCAAAGTGTTCAGTGTTTGGTGGTATCACTTTGCTCTCTAATAGACTTTTTAAATGACCTGGTTGTTAATAGAATTTCTTAAAATAATATAACTCACCAGGTAAGTATCTTGCCATAATTATGACCCAGATTTGAATCCTGACACCACCCAGGAAATCCATGACATAGGTGTGTGGGGGGGGGGGGGATAAGTTCCTCTATTATAGTTTCTCTTTTCTTTTTCTTCCCCTCTTGTTCCTCTTTTTTCTTGTCCTCCTCCTCCTTCTTCTTGTCCTCCTCTTTCTTCTTCTTGTCCTCCTCCTCCTTCTTCTCACTCTTCTTCTTGTCCTTCTTCACCCTCCCATCCTCCCGTCCTCCTCCTCCTCTTCCTCCTCCTCAACTTCCTCCTCCTCCTCCTCTCCACCCCCTTCTTCCTCCTCCTCCTTCTTCTTTACACTTTTTTTTTTGGGGGGGACTAATAGTTGACAGTTGTTATATATGTAAAATTTCTTAGCTTTTTGCAAAATACTCTCACTGCCAGCCTAAGTCTTCCTCCACCATAAGGTACCAGGAGCTAGAAGCTCTTCTTCTCCTCCTCCCCAGAGTCCCTTGCTTTGGTGCAAGACACCAAACCCAGTCCAAGCCCTGCTTTGTATTTCCCCTTCTATTCTTATTTATCAGATTCTGTATATGAGTGAGATCATCCCATATTCATCCTTTTCTTTCTGGCTGACCTCATTTCACATAATTCCTTTAAGCTCCATTCAACATGAGGCAAAAAAAGGTGACTGCATCATTCTTAGTAGCTGTGTAGTATTCCATTCCGGTGTGCATAGAGATCACAACTTGCTAAGCCACTCTTCTGTAGCTGGACACCTGGGTTGCTTTCAGGTTTTGGCTATTACAAGTGCTTCCCTTTACTTATTGTTCTTTCTGTCTTTTTATCACTGTGACAAAATGACCAAGCAACAGTGAGACTCTGGGTCTAAAACAAGCAGACATGTAGGTAAATAAAATAAACCACACAATAGAAAACCTGCTAGGAATTGATGCCATACAGGCATGAAAACAGAAGGGAAACTTTAAATAGACATCAAATGTAACATATTCACACATGTGTGAATGAACATTAGTCACTCTGCTTTATTTTATTGCAATAAACTTTGCTGTCTTTCCAACTTATTTCACCAACATGGGATTACTTTTGTCTTTTGTGTATCCAAGACTTTGTAAGCAGTACGTATGTAGAGCATTATTCAGCTTCTGTATTTACTCACGTTGAGGTGTCATCAAAATGATGGGGGGGTGACATCTTTCCTTTCTCACCTGCTCTAGCAAAACCATTCATTCAGTTTCACCCTCTCCCTGTACAGTTTTATTCTTTAATATCCTTTATCAGGTCAGAAGTTCCCTTCTGTTCTTAATTTACTGAGAATTTTTAATCAAAAATGGGTACTGAAATGTCTTAATTTTTTTAATTAGCGACTTAATAACAATTGGTAATATTGTGGGACAAGAGGGGTATAATTCCATACAATTCAAGTCCCACCACCAGAGTTCCATATACCCTCCCTTCCTTAGAAGTTTTATCCCTCTGGAAGTATGGCTCAAAGATCTTCATGGAGAGCAGGAGAATGGAAGGTCTGGCTTCTGTAATTGCTTCTCTGCTGGACATGGGCATTGGCATGCTGATCCACACCCACAGCCTGTTTCTATCTTTCCACAAAGAGGCAGGGCTCTGGAGAAGTTTCAGAATATATGGGTGAGGCCTCCTGCCCAGGGAAGCCAGGTTGACATCATGGTAGAATCTGCAACTTGGTGGTTGAAAAACATTAAGATGTAAAGCAGAATAAGTTCATTAATAGCTAGGAACTTAAAGATAAGAGTATAAAAGGTGAAATATGAGTTCTTTATGTTGGAATGAGCCAAGAATTCTATTTATTTTTCTACTTTTATAGAGATGAGAGTTAGAAAGATGTGAAGGGAAAAAAGAAACAGAAAAGATAGTGAGGAAGAGGGAGAGAGAGAGGAAGAAGAAGGGAAGGGAGGGAAAAGCATACTCCCCTGCATGTGAAATTTCCCTTCTGCTGGTGGGAATAGGTCTTGAACCCAGACCCTCCCACATGGTAACATGTGTGCCTTTGACTTACCTTCCGATATATACATACATACACACACACACACACACATACACAATGAAAGTAGGCTGAGAGTATTGTCTGGGAAGATAATATCAGTGAATTCTTTTTCTAAACTGTTCACCTTTCCTTTGTTCTAACAAGTGAGTTATAGGAAAAACTCTTGTGTATTGTGCAACGTCCTTCAATCTGTATTTCTCTGATTCATGTTTGTGATTGGTAGGAGGTTATATATTTGGGGGGAAGAATCCCCAAAAGGTGAAGTATGTCCTCTCTTCCTACATGCTGTGGGTGCACATTCTGTCAACATGTGTTCCCTGAGGGGAAGTTAACATGTCACCTTGGAAACAAAGATTTTCCAAGGTTCTGTATAAATTTCCTTCTGCTCACATAATCTGATGTTCAGATCCATAGAACAAAATCTATTCTACATTCCATCTCAGCCTTCTTCAAAAAGGCATATAAATGAATGATTTTAATTTCTTCCAGAAAGATGCATTTCTTTTCCCCTCCTTTATATATTTATATAAGCCAAGACATACACATTAAGGTAGAATTTAATGATTGGATATATATTTTATTGCTCAGACTGTCTGTCTTCAGTCATGTGGAGATATTACTGACTTATGTAATCCTGCTATTCACGTGTGTGTGTGTGTGTGTGTGTGTGTGTGTGTGTGTGTGTGTGTGTGTGTGTGTGTGTATCTACCATTCTCCCTAATAATTGTGCAAGATTTTCCTTTGCCAGCAAATTCTTAAAGATATATGGACTACTATGCAATCCTATATCTATGTATATTATCAAATACCTACTTCTTCTTCCTTGAAGTTTGCTTCTGACATCTAAATTTTAAGTTCCTTTATTATTTTTATATTTATTTATTTATTTATTTGCCTCCAGAGTTACTGCTGGGGCTTGGTGCCTGCAGAATGAATCCACTGCTCCTGGAGGCTATTTTTTTCCCTTTTGTTGACCTTGTTTATCATTATTGTTATTATTATTGTTGTTGTTGGATAGGACAGAGAGACATTGAGAGAGGAGGGGGAGACAGATAGACACCTGCAGACCTGCTTCACCACCTGTGAAGCTACCCCCCTCCTGCAGATGGGGAGCTTGGGGAGCCGATGGCTTGAACTGGGATCCTTTAACAGATCCTTGTGCTTCACGCCATGTGTGCAAAACCCACTGCACTACCACCCAGACCTTCCTCTATTACTTTTATCAATGATTTAATAATGATTAACAGTGCTGTAAGGTAACTGGGGTACAATTCCATGCAGTTCCCACCACCAGAGTTCCCTGTCCCATCCCCTCCATTGGAAGCTTCTCTATTCTTATTCCTCTGGGAGCGTGGACCAAAGATCTTTATGGGGAGCAGAAGGTGGAAGGTCTGCCTTCTGTAATTGCTTCTCTGCTGGACATGGGTGCTGGCAAGTGGATCCATACACCCACCTTGTTTCCATCTTTCCCTTGTGGGGTAGGGCTTTCGAGAAGTTAGGTTCCTTCTTTTTCAGTCCAAAATTCTTGTGAAATTTAACAATATTATAAAAGTTTGTGGGAACACGATTTTATCCAATGTTGGTTGATATTTTTTCCTCATCAATATTAAAATAGACCAACTTCTATAAAAGAAGATTGTTATTCAGGGACTGCTATGTGTTGTTATATTTGTGTCTCTGTGAAGTAAGTGGGCTTCACTCTGGCCTGTTTATCTTCAGTTACTAGTCGTCCATTTCTTCTTTGACAGTTAAAAACTGAGTTTTTGCATCATTAGCCAGTTATATATTCTTTTTTTCCATATATAGCTTTTTTTTCATTTTATTTTTTTTTTATAAAAACGAAACACTGACAATACCATAGAATAAGAGGTGTGCAACTCCACACAATTCCCCAAAACAGAACTCCATATCCTATCCCCTCTCCTGATAGCTTTCTTATTCTTTAACCTTCTGGGAGTATGGGCCCAGGGTCATTGTGGGGTGCAGAAAGTGGAAGGTCTGGCTTCTGTAATTGCTTCCCCACTGAACAAGGTCGATCCATACTCCCTTTCCTTAGTGGGCAGGGTTCTGGGGAATCAGAGCTCCAGGACACATTGGTGGGCCAGTTATATATTCTCCAGACATAGAATGCAGGCAATACAGTTTAAAACTTGTTTTATGTTCATGAGTAACAACTTTATAAGTAAGAACATTTGAGCTTTTCTCCTGTGCTCACAATGTCCACTTTCCATCATGTCCCTTTATTTTTTTAATTTATTTTCCCTTTTTTTGCCCTTGTTTTTTATTGTTGTTGTAGGTATTATTTTTGTTATTGATGTCTTTGTTGTTAAATAGGACAGAGATAAATGGAGAGAGCAGGGGAAGACAGAGAAGGGGAGAGAAAGGTAGACACCTGCAGACCTGCTTCACCGCCTGTGAAGCGACTCCCTTGCAGGTGGGGAGCCGGGGGCTGAAACTGGGTTACTTCATCCCGTCCTTGGACTTCGTGCCACGTGTGTTTAACCAGCTGTGCTACCTCCCGACTCCCATGCATGCATATCTCTATCTGAGATTGTTTTCTTCTACCTGAAGAACTTTATTGAACATCTTTCCTGTAGTGTCTCTGCTACTGGTGGATTCCTTTAGCTATTGTCTGTCTGGCAAAATCTATTTCATCTTCCTTTTTGACAGATGATATTTCCAGGCATAGAATACTGTGTTGATAATACCCTTCCCCAGTATTATTAAGATTCTTCTTCTAGCGTTTGCCCTTCTTCCGTAGCCAGTCAACAGCGTCAGGTTAAGCCTGATGTCTGCTTGTTGCTGGCTTTGAAAGTGACTGGGATCCATGTGGATTCAGTCGGCTAGGAAGGATCATCAGTTTCCCCAATAAATGGGTACTAACGGGATGCACCACGAGAAGGATGATCCAATGCATCCCATTATTAAGATGGTGTACTTGAAGTAAAGGATAAGACAAAAAGAGTTGGTACAGGGCTGTGGAGAAATTACAAGCAGTTGTGCCCAATCCTTTTGGGTGAGATGTGCTGAGACATATCTTAGGGATAACTAAAATTGTACCTCTGAAACAATAACAACCTCATAAAACCACATTTCTTCATTGAAATAAGCACCTCTATATGTGAATAAGTTCAAGGTAGTTGCCAAAAGCAAATCCTTAACACACCTCATTATACTCTGCATATATATTTGTGAGCCTGTCACTGAATAGTAGACCCTGGGGTTCAGTCGATGGCTTTCCCACAGCCTGCCTTCTTCAGATTGGGGCAACTTGGAACATTCCTACTCATGACCACAGAATTCGAGCTCAGACTTACAGGGATACAGAGGTCATATAGGCTCTTAAGCTGAATATGGGCCGCAGATCACATCAAATCGATGGGGTTTACAGTCAACAATATTTACAAAATTTTCCCATATTTGATAGCTACTCTCTTCCCTGATCCAGCTTTCTGATCCTTTCTCCAGCCATGACATCATCTCCCCAGACAATAACTTGGGTCCACCTGCATATCAGATGTCAGGTTCAGGAAAAAGTTAATATAATCATCGGCCCACTGGAATATAACTAAAATAGGCCTGTTAGCTATCTTCAAAACAGAGACCCCAGTTTCTACCTGCAATATTCATACCTTTCGGTTCATGATTAGTCAACAATTTGTTTGGCTTTATATGTTAAGTCTTTCTTCAGCCACCAGTTTCCAGATGTTATCATGATGCCAACTGGACTTCTCTGGGCAGACAACCCCACCAGTGTGTCCTGGAAGCCATCTTCTCCAGAGCCCTGCCCCACTAGAGAAAGAAAGAGACAGGCTGGGAGTATGGATCAACCTGCCAACACCCATGTTCAGTGTGGAAGCAATTACAGAAGCCAGACCTTCCATCTTCTGTACCCCTTAATGACCCTGGGTCCATACTCCCAGGGAGTTAAATAATAGAAAAGGTATCAGGGGAGGAGATGGGATATGGAGTTCTGTTGGTGGGAATTATGTGGAGTTGTACATCTCTTATCCTATGATTTTGTCTGTGTTTCCTTTTTATAAATAAAAATTAAAACAAGAACAGAAGAAAAAAAAAGCCATCTCTCATTCACTGAGCTTCTTTCTTCCTTGTAGACTCTACCCTTCCCATTTTCTAGAATCTTCTCAACCGAACATAGAAGGAGGCCCAGCAGTCAGCAGAGTACATACAATATGCAGAAAACCCTCTGGATTTGATCTTTGGAGACCATAGAGCCTCATGCCTTTGAAAGTGGTGCTGGTGCTATAAATATTCATTCAATGAAAAAATATAATGCAAATAGTTCTGCTCCCATCAATCTTGATTAGTAGAAAATAATTGTCTTTAGGAAATATGTGCCAGATTATCATAACATCTGGAGAGAAGGTGAAAATCAAACATAGAGAGGAATGTAAATAAGGGGCAGGAGATTTTTACACGATAGAAGATAGCAGGTAGAAATAGATGTGAAAATATAAAATGATCTAATGACCAAAGCATCAAATGATTGTCTTTCTGAATGATAGGGAACTCCATGAGAAAACATGAGTTGGTAAGAAGTCTTGTTGTGACCCCCAACAGTAGTTTGGGACTATGAGCATATGAGTGAAGTCAGCCTGAGGTGGGACATACAGAGAAGAGAATGTATAGAAGCACAGACTTGAAGCAGGTCACTCTCTTTTGGCTGCTGCATCTTCTCCCAGTCAGAAGCATCTCCACGGAGGTGTTCCAGGTATCCGCCATGGCTACTTCTCCTGGGGACTGAGCACGTGTGACTCTGCTAGCCGGTACACTTTTAGACCCCTTTACAGCCATGAGCAAACTTTACCTCAGCTGATAATTGTCTATCTTATGGGAGTAAACTTTTGATAACTATACTCAGACTTTCTGGGCCTAGTAGACTCTTAATCCCTGATGACAATTGCTTCTTCTGTGTTCTAAATATATGCCCCATGCTTTTGTAATGCCCTAATAAGCCTTGTATTGTTTAAATTTGTTCCCAGCTCCCTGCTGTGAATCCTTTTGCCTGCTGCAGCTTCCCAAAACCCCTTTTTAAGTTAAATTACAACAAGGTCTGTCAAAGAGAATATCTTCACTATGTGAGTTATCTAAGTGCTTCTTTTTTGTCCTTGAAATATGTATGAAATAATACAAACATGGAAGATAGCCTACGTATACTGTGATGCTTTTGTGACTTCAGGCATGCAAGCTGATGCCTTGATAACATTACCTATCTCTCCAGTTCTCAAAATAATCTATTTTAAAGCTCAATCCCAGGAAAAATAGTATAAGGGCACAGAGATTCTTATAGAAAGAGTGCTCTGCTAAATGTCAGTTCAGATGCTACTCATCCTTAAGTCACTAAGGTAGTGGGTGGAGACTTTTCCCATGTAAGATAGGAAGTGTGCCTATTTTGGGGGCCAGGTGGTGGCACATCTGGTTAAGTGCACATATTACATGGGCCCAGGTTTGAGCCCTTGCTCCCCACATGCAAGAGGGAAAGCTTCACTAGTGGTGAAACAGGTCTGCAGGTGTCTCTCTGGTTTTTTCCCCTTTGTGTCATGTATCTCCTCATTCCCTTTCAATTTCTCTGTATTGATCCAATGATAAATAAAAATTTAAAATAATAGCTTTTATTAAATTCCAGGATTTTGTTCACAGCACTCTAAAGCCAACATGCAAGTGAAAAGGATTGTTGAAGGAAACAAGTTTATTCAGGTGCTAGCAGCCTGAGATGACAGATTTCTCCAAGAAATCATCTCATATTTAGCCTAAGGCTTAATGGTTTTGTATGGGGTGGAAAGGCAGGAGTAGATTAGGAAAGGGTTTGTGTTTTGGTGAGAGAAAGGAGATCCAGTGGTCAGATGTTCTCCTGATACCTCTGAGAGTTCAGTTCAACCTGATCATTTGTTCGAAAAAACAATTATAAAGGTAAGTTTACTAGGCAAAGGGCTCTTCATTGTGGACACCAGACATCTCTCTAACTTCCTTCCTTGCCTGACCCATGCTTTATAAGACAAGTCTACAGAGTGAAAACATTCCTTTCTTATTGTAAAGGCAAAGTAAAGATGGCATGAAATGGACAAATTAAAAGCATGGCTGGCAAGTGCATGGTGGCTCAGTTAAAAATTAAAATGGGGGGAGTCGGGCTGTAGCACAGCGGGTTAAGCGCAGGTGGCGCTAAGCTCAAGGACCGGCGTCAGGATCCCGGTTCGAGCCCCCAGCTCCCCACCTGCAGGCAGGTCCCTTCACAGGCGGTGAAGCAGGTCTGCAGGTGTCTGTTTTTCTCTCCCTCTCTGTTTTCCCCTCCTCTCTCCATTTCTCTCTGTCCTATCCAACAACAACGACATCAATAATAACTACAACAATAAAACAACAAGGGCAACAAAAGGGAATAAATAAATAAATAAAAATTAAAAAAAAAATTAAAATGGGGTCTCTCATGCTCTGTTATAATATAACACATATTTGTGCTTCCATGAACAATGCAGTGTGAAACAAGAAGAAAAATGAACTAATTTGTATTAGGCTTTCTATGTTTTAACAGAAATTTACACTCTTAAAATCATGAAATTATATGATAGATATTAGCAGTATATAGATACCCCAATTAAAATAATTTAGATCCTTGGTATTTTATAGCATCTTAATAAAGTGGCTTTATTTTTGTTTTTGTCTTCTATCCAGAGCAGAATTATTTAACAGTGGGTTTGTCGTAGCATTTTATTTTCATGCAGCTGTTCTATACCCTAATTATCCTGCAGTTTTTAATAATATATCTACAGGACTGACTATAACCTCTGAAAGCAATACTTAGCTAGAGAAAAATAATGTGTAAGCAAAAATATCTTTGACAATAGATTAATGCCCCATGTTGTGACAGACCTCAGTGTGCAATTTATTTTGTCATGCCTAGGTTAAATAAAGTCATTGAAGTTCAAACCTTGAGACAAGCGAGACGGTTCACCTGGGAAGAGCTTGCTTCATCAGGAACATGACCTAGTTTACGCTTCAGTACACCGCATGAGAGAACTGTTGAACTCAAGGAAGCTTCAGGGTTCAGTACTTGTCTCCCTTTTACTGTCTTTTCTTCATAGAACATTTTATTGTGGTGATGTTAATTTATAAGATAATTGTCACAAGTGTATGATTTCACATCTCCTAAAGAGATAGATACCAAAAAACCTCCCCCTCCTCCAGTTTATCATCTTCCTGTTTCTTGGTTCCCCTTCTGATAATATTGGCCTAGAGTTGTGAAGCTCCAAAGACAATAACACAAATAATAAGTTTCAACCTTTGCGCTCTCACACATACATCGATGAATTTGCTAACATGGTAAAAAGATAATTCAACAGTTTGCAATTTGTCTACAGGTCCTAGGTTGAATTTGGGAATGTGTATTACTATTCATCAGTTAAAACACATATACCATCATTTAGGAAAATGCTTGTCATTTTATCCTAACTGTTGATGCAGACATTAGATTTCTGCTTTCAAGGAGAACTTATTTAGTTGTCAAAATATTATCAAATGACTGGATTCCAGTTGCAAGTCTCATAAACTCTCCACCTTTGACACATTAATTAATGTTTATTTTATTTATGTACTTTTTATTAGACAGATAAATCAGAGGAAAGGAGGGAATAGGGAGAGAGAGAGAGAGAGAGAGGGAGAGAGAGAGATAGATAGCACTACTTCCTCACTCATGAAGCTTTCCCTGTGCAGATGGAGATCGAGGGCTCAAACCCAGAACTTTGCCCATGGTAACAAGTATGCTCAACCAGGTGTGTCACTAGGTCCCTAAACTCTCCGTTTTTATGAAAACAAAATTGAAGGAAAATGTAGGGAACTGTGAGGATATGGTAGAGCTTTGCAGGACCCCCCCATTGAAAGATGGGTGCCTGAGGGGCATGGCCAATCCTATCAGTCTCTCTCTACTAAGAGGTCGAGCAAGGAAGAAGACGGCCTCCAAGATCTGCCCCGCCTATCAGCCTCCCTGCCTCACAGTAGCCCACTCCCTTATTATCTACATAATCATTGTTTAGCCTGAAAGTCCCCTCCCTATTTCCCCAGCCATTTCATTCCTCTGATCATAACTGATCTATCTTCTCTCTTCCCTCAGGACCCCCCTTTGGCTGCTGGTTAGTTACTAATAATCTTGCTTCCTCATTCCTTTAACCGATTAAACCTCTTGCTCAACAATTACTGGAAAAGTCCTGACCCTTCCCAGACCCTTTGCCTCCCTACCACATATGGTCTACACATGTCACTTCCTCCTGCGACCCCTTATAAGCCCTACTTTGCTGTTCAATAAACGGATTGTTCATGAAGCATTCCCCACTTCATCTCTTGCTGGGGCACTAGGACCGGGCAATGAGTCAGTCCCGAAGGCTCACTCCTACTACCCAGGAACATTCTTGTGGATCCCCGCATCTGGTGCACAACAGAGAGGATAATCAAGGAGTTTGTGCCCAGAAAGAGGCCTCCTCACAAAGAATCCGACAGGAAAAAAGGATGCACTATACTTATTATTTAAAATTTGTTTATTAATGAGAGATATGTCATGGGTGTTAATTAAATGATATATACTTATACTTTAGTATATTAATTATTGGATAGATAAATTGAGAGCAGAGGGGAAATAGAGAGAGGGAAAGAGATACAGAGACACTTACAGTCCTGCTTCACCACTCATGAAGCTTTCCCTATTTAGGTGGGTATCAGGGGCTTGAACTCAGTACCTTGTACGCTGTAACGTGTGCTCTTAACTAGCTGTGCCACTGTCTGACCCCTCTAACTAACATATAAAAAATTACAGTTGAATTTTAGTTATTAGTAATTTAGTTATTAGTAACAATTGACAAGATTGTGGGATAAGAGTGGTATGGGTGTGGGGCAGTAGCACAGTGCGTTAAGTGCACGTGGCAAATCACAAGGACCTGCTTAAGGATCCTAGTTTGAGCCTGTGACTCCCTCACAAGTGGTGAAGCAGGTCTGCTGGTGTCTATCTTTCTCTCTCCCTCTCTGTTTTCCCCTTCTCTCTCCATTTCTTTCTGTCCTATCCAACAACAACCACATCAACAACAACAAGAACAATAAAATAACAAGGGCAACAAAAGGGAATAAATAAATATTTAAAAAAATAATAAAATAAAGAGTGGTACAATTCCATACAGTTCTCACCACCAGGGTTCGGACCAATGAAAAACTGTAAATATTTGAGAGTATTTTCACCACTTATTAGCTGGTAATCTACACAGAGACACTTCATCAAGATATAGAGCAACTGAAGCCTTCTTATCAGGCAATTGAAGCCAGAAGCACAATGCAGGTGGGCAAAGCTCTGAGTGGTCTTAGGAGCCTAGGTTTTCCAATAGAGTTGTGCATTAAAAATTAATAAAACATATGGAAAACTAGGCTAGGAAATAATGTCAGGATGAAAAAGGACTTCATCTGAACTTAGGCCCATTTAATATAAAGTATGCACTTAAGTAATTTAAAAACAAAGCGAGTGGGATATTTAGGAAAACTTCTATATGAAAAATTATCACACTCTGCTAATGTTTCCCAATGGAAATTTCTAGATATTCTTACTTTAGTGGAATGATTCATAAACCATTTAAGAAAGCTGACGTCTTTTACTTGCGAAAATATATCCTAAATTTTTTTTCAAATTTGGCTTGCAAAAAGTCAACATCGAGATTTCAGGAGCACTAATATAAAGAGAATCAGAGACAGGTGTTGACAGGTGTTGGAGAGGTTGTACAAAAAAGGGAACTCTACTCCACTGCTGGTGGGAATGTAAGCTGATGCAGCCCCTTTGGAAGACTGTATGCACCTTCCTTAAACAAATAAAAATGGAATTACCTGTGATCCAGAAATACCTCTCTGAGGCATTTCTCAAGAGGGCACTGATGGGATACATGCACCCTTGTGTTCCTAACTGTATTATTCACTAAATATCCTTAAACTGGTGACTGGAAAAAGAAATTATGGAACATATACTCTGTAATTTAAAAAAAAAAAAGATGATTTTGTGTCCTTTGGGACAAAATTAATGGAAATGGAGAGGATTGTGCTTAACTAAATATTTAAAGAGATTTTTTGTGCATATATAGAATCTAGTAAACTGATAGACATAGACTTGAAAAAAAAAAGAAACCTAAGGCATATATTTCTGAGACTTTGTGAAAACTATGTAGCTTATCATTGGGAGGTAGGAGGGTGGGAAGACAGAACTTTGGTGGTGGGTGCGGAGTGAAACTATACTCTGTAATCTTACAGTCTTGTAGCAAATTACTAATCACAAACGTTGCTTGGGCTCAAGCAGGGTGACTCTCAGCCACGAAGGTAAGCTACCAGTTCTTCCTCGCTAGCTTGAGGACTCAGCGATATAGACAAGAGACACCGGGGAGATTTGGAACACTCTCATTTATTGGACGGTTGGCTTAGGTTTAAATAGGGATTCAGACAAAGAACATTTTTCAATTATGTCAGAAATTACAGGTTTCTTAAAGACCAGCTTGTCCCTGTAATAGGGGGCTGGTATGACAAGAATTGATGCAATACATAAAGGTCAAGACAATTATTCTCCATGATGCAAACAGGATAATTATCTAAAGGCATTTGAGAGAAGCATAGGGGTTAAACCAGCAGGGTGAGATAGAGAGAAGATAAGCAAGGCTTGATGTAAATCATTATTTCAAAGACTATAAGGAAATAGTGTTTTGGGGGCTTCACTGACTGATGTGAGGGAGGTGTTTGATGGAGTATGTTCTCTTTAGTGATCAAAAGTGAGGTAGTTGTGTGAACTCTGGGTGACTGTGAACTTTGAGTGAACCTTAAAGCAGGCAGCCATGTGTCCTGCAGTTAGCGGGAGAAACAGTGAGTTCTCTGTGGGCTTGAGAGTCTGATAAGGGGAAACTGAGTCTGAGAGACAGTTTTCCCCTTTGCTCATCTCTGTGAGAGAGGCTAACAAGGGGGTGTCTTTCCCAGACCTCCACCCAGGGATGGTGAGAGTTTTCCCTAAGCTCTACCAAGCTTACACAGTCCCACAAAAACTAAGTAAACAAATACAAATAAAAAGCATAATATGTGGCTAACATCGTCCCTAGCTGCACTATATACACTAGTGAGACTATGGAAAGAACACTCCTCACTGCTTAGAAAGCTCTCTCCCTGTAGGTGGGAATGGGAAAAGAATGGGAAAGCTATCAAGGGAGGGGATGGGATATGGAGTTCTGGTGGTGAGAATTGCGTGGAGTTGTACCCCTCTTATCCTATGGTTCTGTCAATGTTTCCTTTTTATAAATAAAATAAAATAAAAATAATAAAAAAGAAAGCTCTCTCCCTGTAGATGGGGACCAGAAGCTTGAACTTAGGTCCTTACACACTGTAATATATCTGCTCTACTGAGTGTACCTCCACCTGGTTCCTCACATGAACTATCTTTTAGGAATACTGTTATTATTATTATTATTATTTTAACACAAACATACAATGTTAAACTATTCATAACATTTATGAAGTATGTCAATAAATGCCTCAAATTATGACACCTATAACCTAGTGATATTTGTATTTTATTTATTTTACTTTTTTTTCTTTTTTACTCTCATATTTTATATGCTATATCCTGTTCATTCATGAAAACTTCAAGATTTCTATCCTTGGATAAATTTGTATAGAGATTTTTTTTTCCAGATTTTGAGGACAGATGTGGATTTATAGCTACCCTCTTAACACTGAATAACTTTGCCATCTTCATCATGCAGATAATTCTTCTCCTCCTTTCAAGTCTATAAATTTGGTATGATATTTCATGTGATAGATTATTTTTTGTGGATATTGAGCTAGTAAAAATTGAAGTACTTAGCATAACTAGGCACTTACTTGAATGGCATGTCAATATATTTAGAGGAAATTGTCTACGTCAAGAATGTGGTGAAGAAATTTTAGGGAAAAACTGAAGGAGAGAGGAAGGACAAAACAGACATTCTAAATGTATTGAATAGGTGGACACATGTTTATAATTGAACATGTCAAGGAAACCATACATTTTTAAAATTAATATCACATGTGTGCATATTTTTCAAAGTCAGCAGGCTAATAGCTTCATACCTATTTAAATCAGATAGGACTGCTTGACTTGATAACATTTATTCAAAATTTATCAGTTATGTATGTCTACCATTAATGCTATTAACTACATTTCTGTTTTTCAGTTTTTAGTAGAAAACTCTTGAATGTATTTTGTTTAAGTTACTCCTAAATATTTTATTATGTTTATACTGTTCTTAATACATTTAACTTCAGTTAAAAATTTCTATTTACTTGAATCAGGCAATGCTGTATCTGGTTGAGTGCACATGTTACCACTGAACTCAGAAACCTAAATTCAAGCCTTTGGCCCATGACCTGCAGAGATAAATTATCATGAATGATAAAACAGTGGTACAGATGTCTCTCTTTTTTCTCCCTCTTGTCGCTTTGTGTCTCCATCCAATAAATACATAAAAATGCATTTTAAAAACATATACATTGAGAAAGAGAAAGAAGGAGAGAGAGAGATGGAAAGAGAGACTGATTCAGTGTCTTGGATAGAGATGAAAACACAAGCTCTCTGATCTACAGAGTCCCCCCTAAAACCAGTAACCTTCTGTTGCATTTGCATATAAAAATCACATTTTCCTATGTAGCTGAAACAGTGTAATCATCTAAATAGGTATTGTCCTTTGTAAATAGGCAGCCTATGTAAATCTTATTTTATGCAATCTTATATCATCCATCCAATAACGCTGTTTAACAGACACCATTCATTTGATGCTAATATTTGATCCATTCTCCCAGAGGGGTAAATGTTACAGGGAGATGACAGGAGAACTCTGAACAACAACTCCATCAAGACCCATAGAGAAGAGGAATAACAACAACAATAGCAAAAAGGTGTGTGTGTGGAAAATCAGAAATAGAAGATGTCCCGGGAGTCGTGTGGTAGCACAGTGGGTTAAGCGCACATGGCATGAAGTGCAAGGACTGGTTTAAGAATGCCTGTTCGAGCCCCGGCTCCCCACCTGCAGGGGAGTGGCTTCACAGGCGGTGAAGCAGGTCTGTAGGTGTCTGTCTTTCTCTCCCACTCTCTGTCTTCCCCTCCTCTCTCCATTTTTCTCTGTCCTATCTAACAAGGATGGCATCAATAACAACAACAATAATAACTACAACAACAATCAAAAAAAGCAAAGGCAACAAAAATGAAAATAAATAAATAATTTTAGAAAAGAAAGAGTAGGTGTCCCTTAGAAAAGAAGAGATTGCAGGAGCATATTTTAAAAAAAAGTCAATATACATATAATTATAGAAATAATAGTCAACTCATATCTGTGACCTTGGGATAACTACTCCAATTTTTAAAGAAGGGGCTGGGGGACACAGAACTCTGGTGGTAAAAACGGTGTGGAAATGTATCCCTGTTATCTTATAATTCATATATCAACATCAAATCACTAATCAAAATAAAAAAGAATATTCCCATGTATACATATATAATATACCCACACACTCTCTATTATTCGTATTCATTGGAGAACATTTTCTTGGTATCTATTGAAAAGTGCAGCTGTATTGTCTTTTCTGTCAGCATGGCGATTTTGTTTAGAAATTAAAGTACCTGACACCAAAACTTCAGATAATCTGTGCAGTTTATAGAAGGTGGGGTTTGACTTGGTATTGCTCGTTTCGACTCCATGAAGGGTATTGTCTGTACTTGATATATCTGCAGTGATCACATGTCCCCTAGACAACATTTTGCATATGTTCTCTATTTTCAGCCCCAGTCTGGTGCTCTACACAGACCTCCAAGAACTGTATAAGCCTGCAGCTCATAGTCTGTCTCAAGAGACAGAAATAGAGACCCCAGCCTGCATCAGACTGAGTTTCACCACTGAGGTCTAGTCCAGAAGAACCTACTTGTCCTAACTTCTGAGTGGTAAATATCCACGTTTGAGAGTGTAACAGATAAGGATGCTGAGAAAAATCTAATCATTGCACAAGTACACTAGGTTATTGAAAAGGGTTATTCTGGGAGGTTGGGCAGTGGTGCAGTGGTCTAAGTATGAAGCACAAGGACATTTGCAAGGATCCCGGTTCAAGGCCCCGGCTCCTCAGCTGCAGGAGGATCTCTTTATAAACAATGAAGCAGGTCTGCAAGTGTCTTGTTTCCTCTCCTCCTCTTCTGTATCCTCCCCTCCTCTCTCAATTTCTCTCTGTCCTGTCTAATAAAATGGAAAAAAAAAAAAAGGCCATCAGAAGCAATGGATTTGTCAATGTTGTGTGTGAACAACTAACCACTAGAGCCACATGTGCTGAACTAATATTCTGGTTCTTTCTTTCACTAAATTAGTGTATGCATCTTTAATACAGAATGAGACAGAAGGATACGGCAGTTGGTTATAAAACTGATAATCAAATTAAAATAGCACTTTGGCTTTGTTAAACATCCTCTCAAATTATGTCTTGATGTATTTGAAAGTATAACAAGGCACTGTTAATTTACTCCAGACCTATTATGAACTAAAATGACAGTTCTCAATTTGAAACAAGATATTAAAAAAAAATTCAAATACATTTTTTATAATTTTTATGTAATATTTCAACAGACAGGAGTTAATTCATATAAAATATTAACTATTTCTTAGTATTGCTAGGCATTAGAAAGTAATAAACTCTGGATAACATAAACAATGGCTTTGTTCAACTTCCATTCTAAGGGTTGCGCTAATAGTTGAAATACCATATCTTTTCTTGAACCTTAAATCTGAACTCATGGACTATTGTCAGACTTGCTTGAATGTTCCATTTTCCTCGTGAATTTCAAAAATACAGAATTTAGTTCTCATGTTTGCTTATCTCTTGATTCTCTGTCTGTCAGAATTGAGACATTTCCTGAACTTCATATATCAAGTGTATGCTTCCTTGTCCTATTTTGTGATGACAATGTCTGTAATAAAGAAAAAAAAATATCCTGCTTACTCTCAATTTAACCCTGTTCTAGCACTCAGCAAAATCTTTCTGTTCTTTTCTGTTATCTTTATAACATATGAGAGAGGAGAGACAGAGACTGAGAAGGAAGGATAGAGAGGAACAGAAAGAGAGAGACATTGTTTCACCACTCTTGAAGACTTTGCCCTGCATGTGGAGACTGAGGGCTTTATCCTAGATCCTTGTGAATGGTAACATGTTTACTCAACCAGTAGTGCTACAACCCAACACCCCAAAACATTATTATTATTGTTTTTCTTTCATAGTACTTATTTCTGAACATTTACTCTTATATAAGTCTGAAATAGATTCAGTCTTACAGAGCAGATCACACATGCTCTTAATTTTTGCTTTCATGATTCAAAATGTACATGCTTATCCTGTTAATAAGTTTTACAAATCTTCTATACTCAAGCATTAACACAATAGTGACATTAAATGTCTAGAAAAGAATCAGTAATTTTTGAGGTAATAATTCCAGCTTTGGGAGGTGGAGACCATTCGGGTTTTTAAATTACCTACTATACTAACTTGTTGCTATGCTTCACATTGGTTTGGTCTCCCCCCCCCCCCCCCCGCCCCCGCCTCTGGGAGATTGTGGTTTAACCCCTGCTAGTTTTGCGCACTCTTTTTCTCCCTGCCCCCTACCCTACATACTGGGAGAGTCCCTCTCTGCCAGGGGAGGAGAAAGACAGTAGAGCACATGTTTGCCTGCTCGTGAAAAAATATTAAACTGCATTCTTAGCTCAGCCATGTGTCTCTGGTCGTTTCTGTTACCCGCCTGTGAAGCCAGCCTGGTTAAAACAACAAATGGCACCCATGTGGACCTGACCTGTGCATCTCTCAGATAAGTGAAGACAATTTGGCTACCTATGCACTATGGCCTTCTCTTCTGCTTGTGAAGAGATCTCCAAAGGCCTCTGCCCTTTCTTCACAAGACTGTTTCGCTGTTTCTGGAACATTTATCTCTGGACCACTCTGTGGTTTCCACCCAATGCAAGCCCACAGGAGCCTAATGCCAGCCAGCATGAGCCGGCTTTCTGCAACTCTGCTCAGCCACCGAGAGCAGGGCAGCAGGCATGGCGGGCAAGGCTGAAGCCCATCATGGCCACCACTCCGGGGCACCTTGGCTTGTGCCTTCTGCAGGGCTGGCCCGCCCGCTCTCCTGCTATGAAGTCTGGGCAGATCCTGGACCACCTGGAGACCATGGGTTCCCTGCCGAAACTGGGCCCCCTGGCCGAGATCCCCAGCTTGGGTCTGAAGGCAGACGAGCTAGAATATGCAGAGATTTGTCCAGAGATTGCAACCTACAATTCCTTGAGCTGAAGTTGTGCAAGAGGCCACCGCTAGACAACGCACTCCCCAAATGGCTAAGACAGTACAGATCTAAATTCGTGTTTAAAATGACATGTCTTCGTAACAAAGATTTCTCTCCTTGTATATTAAAGACCATGTTTACGTGTGTGTTTAAAGTTTGGTAAACATTAACTTTAAGCTTAAAAATATAACTTTAAGGCTATATTCTTACCAGACAGAGAGCACATGCCCAGGAAGAAAGACCCTCATGCTAGCCTGGCAACTATCCTAGAATGATATTTACTATGCCTTTCTTATCGACATATCAGTCTATATATATGTTGTGAGGTGTTGAGGATAGCAATTCTAAATAAGCTAAGTGCTGCTTTCTGTTTCCATCTTTCATGAGGCATATATCAGATGACAGGAAAAGTGAGCTAATGTCTAATGTTGCTTTCCAATAACCAAAATGTCAGCTAAGAAAGAATAGAGCATATATAGTTGTTTAAATGCATCAATGTGTCATGGCATTGGAAGGGAATGTGAAAAAATGTACAAAGTCCCAGGTAAAATTCTATGTTTGTAAATTGAGTACCAGATAGGGCTAATTTCCATAGATACTAAATTTACTTGAAAATTGAATATGCTAGGGAGTCGGGCTGTAGCTTCCCTGCCCAGCCGTTGTCTTCGTGTCTCTGTTACCCGCCCGTGAAGCTAGCCCGGCCAGCAAGAGCCGACGAATTTTAACAACAGACAACCTCTCATCATTCTATAAGAGATGGCTGCAAGACTCTCTCCCCTTCAACCTGCATAGAGCCAGGCCCTAGAGTCCCTCCACCCCAACTCTTAACCTTTCCCCAGATACCTTGCTTTGGTGCAATGTAGCACCTAGCCCAAGCTTAACGTTATGTTTTCCTTTACTGTCCTTGCTTCTCAGGCTCTACCCTTGAGTTAGGGCATTCAGTATGTGTTCTCTTTCTTAAAGTGGAGAACAATCAAAGGTGAATCAAAGCATGAATCTGTGATACATGGTACTTGAATTGAAATTCTACTTGGATGGACATTGTCTGTAACATGGGACTTTGAACTCTCTAGTCCAGCCCTCTGCCACTGCACCATCTGCTCAACAGCAATAATTTCACTTTCTCAAAGGACAGCAATTCTGATCCATGATTCACTTATTTATTTTAGTGCTATGTAACTTTTCAAGTCTCTATTGACTTGTTAGAAATAAAGAATTTTATTATTCTTCCTGAGTAGACAGAATAACACCAGTCAAAATAATAGATCATAAACTAAGGTGATAAATTTACTAGTAATATTACTAACCAAACAAAGAAATTGAAACTGTGAATGGTTGTTTTACTTTCCTCAAAGAAGTTGTAATTTCACTCATGGACTTAAATATTCTTTAAAATGTTTCCCTTGTAGTACTGAACACACACACACACACACACACACACACACACACACACAATTTCTGTTCTCTTAGGAACAAAATTATAATAGCAACTCTGAAAGTCTTTTATTTGGCATTTCACCTGCCATACCAGAGTTGCTATCAGTATGTCAAAAATAAATAATCTAACCCTTTTATAATAGCTGTCACTAGAAAGCCAAACAAAGTTGCCATTCATCTTGCTCATAGTCATTTTAGCCTTTAGCAGATGTGTTCTTTGAACACATTTATCGGCCTTATGAATAAAGATTAGCACTCCTCTGCTCAACTCTGTTGGGAAGAACATTATCCCACTGTAAAAGGATATAAAATTCAACTAAATGGATGCTTGAAACAGGAAGAACAGTTTTTGTACTTAACTCTGAATATCATGCATGGTTAGTTTTTCTCAGGTATATTTCATGCTATATTATATCCTTCAACAAAAGTTTGATTATTTTAATTATCCTGTAGCTTTGAATTTAATGAAACTTAAGTGTAATTAGTTTATAATTATAAAACTCTATGTATGAATCTTGAGACATATATATTATCTACATAATACTAAGGCCCCACTAGGTCTTCCTCTGCCACCATGATCCAGGACCTGAACTCTCCCCCCAGCCCCAGTCTTTTATTTTAGTGTAATACACCAACTCCAGTCCAAGTTGTTTTCTCTTCTGAACTTGTTTTTCAACTTATGCCTGAGACTGAGATCATCCCATAGTCATCCATCTGTTTCTGACTTATCTCATTTAACATTATTTCTTCAAGCTCCATCTAACATGCTCTGAAAATAGTGAAATCACTATTTTTTAATAACTGAGTGGTATACCGTTGTGTATATAGACCACAGCTTGCTCAGCCACTGATATGTTGTTGGACGACTGGGTTGCTTCCAGGTTTTGGTTATTACAAATTGTGTTGCTATGAACATAAGTGTACATACATCTATTTGGATGTGTGTGTTTGGTTCTTGCCGGTGTATTCCCAGGAGAGGAATTTCAGGATCATAGGATAGACCTGAATGTTCTCCAAATTGTTTTCCATAGGGGTTGGACCAATCTACATTCCCACCAGCAGTGCAGGAGGGTTCCTTCATCCCCACAACCTCTCCATTATTTGTTACTGCTACTTTTCCTGTGACATTCTCACAGGAGTGAAGTGATGTCTCAGTGTCGTCTTTATTTACATTTCTCTGAAAATCAATGACTTGGAACATTTTTCATGTCTGCATCCAGCCTTTTGGATCTCTTCTATAGTGAATATTCTCTTTATATCCTCTCCCCATTTTTGGCTGGGGTCATTTGTTTTCTTGTTGTTGAGTTTGGTGAGCTCTTTATACATTTTGGTTATTAACCTCTTGTTTGATGTATGGCATGTAAGATCTTCTCCCATTCTGTGGGAAGTCTTTTTGTTTGGGCAGTGGTTTTTGATGTGCAGAGCTTTTTAATTTGATATAGTCCCTTTGGTTTATTTTTGTTTTAGTCTTCTTTTTAATTGGATTGGTGTCACTGAAGCTGTCTTTAAAATTTAGACAGAAGAGAGTTCTGCCAATATTTTCCTCTAAGTATTTCATGGTTTCTAGTCAAACACCCAAGTCCTTGATCCACTTGGAATTTACTTTTGTGGTTGGTGAAATATAGGGGTGTATTTTCATTCTTCTGCACTATTTGTTTTTACTTAATTTTAGTTATCAAGGTTTGTAAATACTCACACACACACACAAACACACGTGTGTGTTCAAGCAGTCCCTCCAGTAATAATGATAAAAGTAGAAAAGTAATAATATGTTTTAGCTAATCTTATGGGACTGCTGTGAAATATCTTAAAGGATATATTATAAAATATAAAATGTTATACCATGTGACTAATAATTTTTCCTATCAACCATACATCATTATAAAAATATGCTATCACTACGTAGGAAGTACCAGGTAGAACATACTTAGACTCGAGCATTTCTTGCCCTCTAGAGTGATCAAGATTCATAGCCATACTGAAATTTAGTAATTATCAAATACTCACTCAGCAACAGCCAGGAAGAATGGCTAGTCATAGTTCCTAGAACATGAATACACGTGGAATCCCAACTTTGATTCTTGGCATCAGGTATCCTGAGCAGTGCTCTGGTCTTTCTCTGTTTGTCAAAGAGAGAATATATATTCAATATATGTTTTAAAATAAATATATAGTCCTTTCTCTACACTTACTTCAAAATTCATTTAATGTTAACTTCACTTTTATTGTGATTTATTTAACATTGCTTTATAAAATTATAAGATTCCTGGGGCACTTTTTCAATTATATACATGGGTTTGCAAAACCATTACCTCAACCATCCAAATTCCTGAGATCCTTCTCAGCCCTATACTTTAATAATAAACATAGTAGTAGGCTTTTTAATATTATTTTGTTATTTTTTTATTGTGATTTGTAAATTTGGTTTATACAAAACCACTAGCATTGCAGCACAATTCACAATAGTCCACATGTGGAAATAACTCAAGTGCCCAACTACAGATGAATGACAGCAAAGATGTGGTTTATATACTCTGGGGAATATCCCTAAGGTATAAGACATGATGAAAGTATTTTTCTACAACATGAATAGAGCTGGTAATGGCCTTAACAAGCAGAATAAGTCAAAAAGAGAATGACAAATAGAAAATCATCTCTTTTACACTAGAAAGATGTTAAGGGCATTCTTTCAAAGATAACATAGACTAAAATAATATAGACCTGCTCATATTATTAAGATAGAATGTGTTGTCATATTACTCATTAAAATATATTTTCTCTTTTACTCAAGATGATTTTGTTGGGTAAACGTTGATTTGCAAGACTGTTGTTGTTACAGATAAGCATTCTCACACTTCCCCATAATGAAGGTCACACAGCACACTCCACTAACTTGTTCTCTTCCACATCTTCCTTTCAGTCCCTATCCCATCTCCCTCTTTGAGAGTTCCATTTTATCTTTTTAATTTTGCTTGGTAGTCTCTGAGGTTTCACCACTCCAGGATGACATTTGGAGACAGAAAGAGCAATACAGAGAAGCAAAGAGAGAGGAAGAATGAACATCAACACAAAAGCTTCCTTCCCTGCTCCGGGAGCTAAACTGGAACCTGGGTCTTCAATATAGCAAAATAGAGCATTTCCAAGTGAACTAGTTTGTCAGGCACTTGGTTTTCACTCTTATATTTAAAATTTAAGTAGGTGATAAGAAAAAAAAATCTTCATTCGCTATTTGGATATTTTAAAAAGCGTAACAGTGATACTCAGTTGCTTATTTACAAAATATATGACTTTGTTAGGAAAAATATCAATTCAGTTTGCAAGCAAGTCACTCAATATTTTGTTACTTATTTTGATGCTTTGAGGAGCAACAAGTTTCATTTTTTGTTAAGAATCTTTCTTGTTCTTTCTCTTTCTTTCTGTCTTTCTTCCTTTCATTTATTGCTGCTGGGGTCCTTGCTAGAGCTAAGTGTTGGCTCTACGAATCCACTGCTTCCAGTGGCCTTTTCTGTTTTCCTTCCTTCTTCTTTCCTTTCTTCCGTCCTTCCTTCTTACCTTCCTTCCTTCCTTTCTCCTTTCTTTCTTTCTTTCTTTCTTTCTTTCTTTCTTTCTTTCTTTCTTTCTCCCTTTCTTTCTTTCTTCATTTCTTTCCTTCTTTATTTATTTTATTGTTGGGTAGTATGCCAGCTCCCCCTGGCTTCTGCTTAACCAAGCACCGGTATGCCTGTATAGAGATTGGTTTGATCCCATTCAAAGTGGTCTATTTACATGGTTTGATTCCATTCAAAGCAGTCTATTTACATAAATCACTTTTACATTTACATAAAGCACCACATTCCCTCCAGGGCATTAGTGGTTCAGTGATAGAATTCTTGCCTGCTCTGCCCCCTCTCCTTGTCATACCCTGATTTTCACCAGTCACTTTTCTCTCCACCCTCTCTACATCACATCCTGTTTACACCCTACTTGGAAAGTATGTAAGGACAACATTGTTCGTTTCAGTTAGTTGGTAGTTGTGTTAGTTTAGCTTAGCTTGGTATAGATTGCGCTGTGTCCTGCATGAATAAAGAGATACTGCGTACAGCTCAACCATGAGTCCCTGGTCATCTGTTACCCGCCCGTGAAGCCAGCCTGGCAAAAACAACATTTTATTATTTCTAGTTTTTATTAAATTGGACAGGGAGAAATTGAAAGCAAGGATGGGGAGATAGAGTGGGAAAGATAGATACCTGCAGACCTGCTTCACTGCTCATGAAGTGGACTCCCTATAGGTGGGGAGTGGGGGCTCAAAGTTGGGTCCTTGAGGTTGGTAATATGTGTGCTTAACTAGATATGCCACCACCCAGCCTCCATAGTTAAGAATATTTCTTAAAATTTGTAAGCAATTGAAAGTTCTTTTCAAGGACTTCATGCATCATTTCAATTACCTATAATGTTTTATCTGAAGTTTATTATATGTGAGGCTAATTTGAATTACTCTACATTTGTCAACATTAAATTTCACTTTCCACATGTCAGCCTGTTTAAGAAGTGTATTCAAAGTGCATTAGAATGCATTAGATATAAATTTGGGCACCCCTATTTAATAAACCTTACCTCCTAATCTCTGAGTTGAAAAATCCCAACACATTATGAGGAGGCAAAAGTTTGATTTCTCTAATTAAAGGGAAAACAGAGCATTAAAGATGATAGAATCCAGGCCTGCCAAGGATCCCACTTGAAGACTATACTGCTTTTCCATGTGAGACCTAGGTTTGAACCTGACCTTCATTGCACTGGAGGAAGCTTCATTGCTGTGGTCTCTTTCACTCCCTCTATTTCTTTATCTCTTCATCTCTATCATGTCTGTTTCTATCTCTTAAGCTGAAAAAAGTCATTCTGTGGTGCCAAGTAGTGATGCACCTTGTTAAGCTGGGTTCAAGGATACAGTTTTCACCAGCAGGGGCAAGCTTTAGGAGTAGTGAAGAGGTGTTGCAAGTGTCTCTTTATTTTCTCTTTCTCTGTCTACCCCTTTCCCTCTCAATTTCTCTGTTACTATCTAATAAATAATGATGAAAATGTAGAAATACAATAAAACTTTAAAAAATTATCTTGGAACAATGAAGAGTAATAACCAAAGAAAGAGACACAGAGAGGTAATAGAATCTATAGATGAATAACTTTGACTGAAGATTAATTAGATATGAGCTTTATTAAATCTATTTAAATCTACAATTTAGAAATATGTGGATGGTGAAATAGTAATCTGGATAGTGTGTCTGTTTTGTCATAGGCATGACCCACGTTTGAGCTCTCCTCACAACACACTGGGAGAAGTTTCTGTGCCGTGGTGTCTTTACTCTGTGTCTCTTTCTATCTGATGAAAGCAATGCAGATTAAAGGAGCCCTAGGCATGATCATATATACAATAATAAATGATGTGACTGTTAAAATATGAGTTCTGAAGAGAAATTGTGTTTATATTTATTTATGATAGACTGAAAAAATAAAAATAAAAAAATTGTCAGAAGGGCCAGGCTGTGGTGCAACTGGTTGAGCACACATTTTACAATGCACAAGGACCTGGGTTCAAGTCCCCAGTCCCCACCTGCAGGGGGAAAGCTTTGGGAGTGGTGAAGCAGTGTCGCTCTGTCTCTCTCAATTTCTGGTTGTCTCTAGTCATCAAATAAATAAAGATAATAAAAATATTTTTTAAAAAAAAAAAGAAAAAATATAAGAATTAATCTAGGGACCAGGTGGTGGTGCACCTGCTTAAGTGCACACGTTAGAGAACAGAAGGACCTTGATTCATGTCCCCGGTCCACACCTGCAGGGGGAAAGCTGCAAGAGTGGTGAAACAGAGCTGCAGACGTATTTATGTCTCTTTCCCTCTCTATCTTCCCTGCCACTCTCAATTTCTCTCTGTATCTATCCAATAATAAATAAAATAAAATGATTTAAATAAAATTAAATCTTTAAAAATATAAAAGTATTAGATGATAAATTACATGTACTACAAGTGAGTTATGTGATATTTAGAGTATTTTTCAGTCACTTTGGTGGTGGTGGCAGGGTGATGGTGATGTGGTGTTAGTGGTGGTGGGTGGTGGTGATGGTGGTGGCGTGTGTGTGTGTGTGTGTGTGTGTGTATGTATGTAACCATAGGCCTACATGGTTGATGTTGTAAACCAATGTTCAATCATTAAAATTTTTGTTTTATATTTTTTAATATTTATTTACTTTCCCTTTTGTTGCCCTTTTTCATTATTGTTGTTCCTGATGTTCTTAGAAAGGACAGAGAAAAATGAAGAGAAGAGAGGAAGACAGAGAGGAGGAGAGAAAGATAGACACCTGCAGACATGCTTCACTGCCTATGACGCAACTCCCCTGCAGGTGAGGAGCCAGGGCCTCGAACCAGCCAGTCCTTGAGCTTTGTGCCATGTGCATTTAA
>NC_080176.1:86753460-86829409 GCF_950295315.1 Erinaceus europaeus
TTAGGAATCCAATGAGAATCTTTAAATTTCCTTTCCCTTTTCCATTTTTATTTATATTTTTATTTATTTCACTCACCTCTAGGGTATTATCACTCCAGGTAGACATTTTTCAGATAGAGACAGAGGGAAGGGAAAAGACACCACAACACTGAAGCTTCCTTCATTGTGGTGGGTGGAGGCCATGCTTACTGATAATAGCTATCATCCCAGGAAGCTATCCTTACAATTCTGCCTTTACCTTTTAAAGTAAAAAGGTAAAATGTGGGCTGGACAGTGGGCTAAGCACATATGGCACAAAGCTTAAGGATCCCGGTTAGAGCCCCCAGCCCCCACCTGCAAGGAGGTTGCTTCGCAAGGAGTGAAGCAGGTCTGCAGGTGTCTATCTCTCTCCTCCTCTCTGTTTTCCCCTCCTTTCTCAATTTCTCTCTGTCCTATCCAACAACAACAAAAGCTATAACAACAATAACAATAACAAACACAACAAGGTCCACAGTAAAGGCAAAAAATGGGGAAAATAGCCTCCAGGAGCAGTGGACTCATACTGCTGTCACTGAGCCCCAGTGATAATAACCATGGAGGCAAAAAAAAAAAAAAGGTAAAATAAAGACATGATATCAAATATCTAAGCCTGATCTGATGTCAGTAACTGGATGAAGATTAGTTGATGTGGTGCATCCCGTGAGTACCCATTCATCGGGGAAACTGACGATCCTTCCTAGCCAACTGAATCCACATGGATCCCAGTCACTTTCAAAGCCAGCAACAAGCAGCTCCTGACAGCTTTCAACCTGATGCTGTTGACTGGCTACTGAAGAAGGGCAAATGCTAGAAGAAGAAGAAGTTGATGTGGAATATGCTTACACTGGACCGTAAAAGGTAATTATTAAATTTCCAAGACTTTTTGCCTGAACCAGTTCTTTTTTAATTAGTGATTAAATAGTTACTCATCATTGAGTATGATGTTGGCTGTAGGTTTGCCATATATAGACTCCACTATCTTCAGGAATTTTCCATCTATTCCCATTTTTTGTAGTGTTTTGATCATAAAGGGATGTTGTATTTTGTCAAAGGCTTTCTCTGCATCTATTGATATGACCATGTGGTTTTTGGTCTTGCTTTTGTTGATGTGGTGGATCACATTGACTGATTTACATATATTAAACCAACCTTGCATGCCTGGGATAAACCCCACTTGGTCATGATGAACAATCTTTTTGATATACTGCTGTATCCGGTTAGCTAGAATTTTGTTCAATATTTTCGCATCTATGTTCATCAGAGATATTGGTCTCTTCAACAAATGGTGTTGGAAACAATGGGTTGAAATATGCAGAAGAATGAAATTGAATCACTGTATTTCACCAAATACAAAAGTAAATTCCAAGTGGATCAAGGGAGTGGGATCAAAGGAACCCTCTTGCACTGCTGGTGGGAATGTAAATTGGTCCAACCTCTGTGGAGAACAGTCTGGAGAGCTCTCAGAAGGCTAGAAATGGATCTACCCTATGATGCTGCAATTCTTCTCTTGGGGATATATCCTAAGGAACCCATCACACTCATCCAAATAGATCTGTGTACACATATGTTCTTGGCAGCACAATTTGTAATAGCCAAATCCTGGAAGCAACCCAGGTGTCCAACAACAGATGAGTGGCAAGTTGTGGTATATATACACAATGGAATACTACTCAGCTGTAAAAAATGGTGACTTCACCGTTTTCAGCCGATCTTGGATGGACCTTGAAAAAATCATGTTGAGTGAAATAAGTCAGAAACAGAAGGATGAATATGGGATGATCTCACTCTCAGGCAGAAGTTGAAAAACAAGATCAGAAAAGAAAACACAAGTAGAACCTGAAATGGAATTGGCATTTGCACCAAAGTAAAAGACTCTGGGGTGGGTGGGTGGGGAGAATACAGGTCCATGAAGGATGATAAATGACATAGTGGGGGTTGTATTGTTAAATGGGAAACTGGGGAATGTTATGCATGTACAAACTATTGTATTTACTGTTGAATATAAAACATTAATTCCCCAATAAAGAAATAAATTTTAAAAAAGTAGTTACTCATGGAAATAAAAGGGGAATGATTCCACTACACCAGTCATACCACCAAAGTTCTATGTCCCTTCCCATCAATAATAACCACTAGAGTTCTACCAATATCTGAGATGTGGGTTCTCTCTTCCTCTCTCTCCCTCTCTCTCTCTCTCTCTCTCTCTCTCTCTCTCTCTCTCCCTCCCTTTCCAGTTCATGTTTCACTTCTTTTGATTCCACATATGAGTAAAATAATCTGGTAGTTGTGTTTTACTTTTTTACTTATTTCACAAGCATAGTTACCTACTGCTCAATCTATTTAGTCCCAAAGAATACTATATTGCTTTTCTTTTAAATGCTGAGTAGTAGTTCATTGAGTATATGCCCCACAACTTCTTTATTTTTGTATTATAAAACTGAAATGAGGGATCGGAACTGGGTGTGGCACACCTGGTTGAGTGCTCATGTTACAGTGCACAAGGACCCAAGTTCAAGCCCGAAGTCTCCATTAGGAAAGCTTCACAAGTAGTGAAATCAGTCCAGCAGGTCTGTCTCTGTTTTTTTCCATTCTTATCTTCTACTTTTCTCACAATTTCTAGGTATCACTAGCCAATAAATAAATACAGATAATAAGGAAAATTTTAAAAAGACTCAAATGAGTAACTTTTATTGCATTATTAAACATTTTTCCTTTCCTCCTTACTCTATCAAATTATTCCTCGCAGGGTTTTTTTTTTTCATATATATTAGGTTCTGGTGAGAATTTTTCTTTTGTGAGGGGGTTGGTGCTTTATAGTGCAGTCATTATCACGTGCATATAATTTCTTTATGCACCAGGACCCCAAAGTTCCCTTCCACCCTTCTCTCTGCACTCCTCCCCCTGAGGTCCTTGGTTTGATGCAATAAACCATGCTCAGTTTACACTTTTAAATTTTTAATCAGGAAGATGAAAATCCACATGCCAAGGAAGCATGAGTGCCATTTTTGAAAAAGTTGAATGACCCCATGCAGAAGTCCCTGCTTTCAATTCACTTCCTTTCAAAGTTGTTCCTACGTTTACTATAACTTCCAGTTCTTTCTTTCTTCCTCTTCTCTCTGTGATACAGGAAACAGTCTGACTTCCTCTGGTGTTCTCAACATTCTATTCCCTTTCAGTGACTGGGCAAAAACAAAGGTGACTAGTCAAAGAAGTTCCAGGTCCCAGTGGAACTGGGGTTCAGGGCCTTCTAGTCATCTTCCCCTAACATTTCCTTCTGTGGAAGCAGACCAAGCTTCTTTTTGGGGAGCAGAAGGTGGGAGGTCTGGCTTCTGTAATTGCTTCTCAGCTGGACATGGATGATGGCAGGTAAACCCATACCTCCAGTTTGTTTCTATCTTTCCCTGGTACGGTAGGGCTCTGGAGAGGTGAGGTTGGGAAATAATTTTTTAAATAACAATATCTTGACATTAAACAAACAATACAAAAGGTCTATTTATTTATTTCCAAAGAGTGCCAGCTGTTATGCATTCAGCAACACAGCTCTACACAGATAATTAAAGGCAACAGGTCACTTTAAATAAAATTAAATAAAATAAAATTAAATCTTGCAAAAGCCATAGCTATATATATCACATCTTCAACAGATGTATAGCCCAAGGCAAAATTGTGAGTTTTAGATCTGTGCTCAAGTCTACCCTCTGGTTTGATGTCAGTTCAATTAAGGACAAAAATACATGTAGGTTAAGTAGATTCTAAATCAATTTTCAATGCCAATAAAATGTATAGAAAGCTGTGGTATATATACACAATGGAATACTATGCAGCTATCAAGAACAATGAACCCACCTTCTCTGACCCATCTTGGACAGAGCTAGAAGGAAATATGTTAAGTGAACTAAGTCAGAAAGATAAAGATGAGTATGGGATGATCCCACTCATCAACAGAAGTTGAGGAAGAAGATCTGAAAGGGAAACTAAAAGCAGGACCTGATCAAATTGTAAGTAGGGCACCAAAGTAAAAACCCTGTGGTGAGAGGTAGACATGCATCTTCCTGGGCCAGTGGGGGGTGGGAGTGGGTGGGAGGGATGGGTCACAGTCTTTTGGTGGTGGGAATGGTGTTTATGTACACTCCTAGTAAAATGTAGACATACAAATCACTAGTTAATTAATATGAGAGGGGGGAAATCAGTTGTATGTCTCAAAGTTTCTCAAAACACAAACTGAATCTTTTTAATATACAGGCTGTGTAATTGATATGCAGACTCTCTCAAAAGCCTAGACTAAGTAGATTAGAAGCATCCAATAGCACAGCTATATACAAGATACTGGATACTATACAGCAAACCCTAACAAAAGGACTTTTCAAAGTTAACCCAATTACCAAATAATTTGATGATAACATTAACTATCGATTGTCTTTTGGAACCCTAAGACAGCAGGAACCTCACATCTCCACTATAGAACCCCTACTTCCCCCAGTCCTGGAACCCTTGGATAGGGCCCACTTTCCTGTATGCCTCTCCCAATCCATATCAAATAATATTGCATCCGCCGATCACAACATAACCAACACAAGGATTGCCACCTCAACATGCTTCACCTCAGACTGTGTCCAGAGACTTCACGTGTGGAATGACAACCCTTCAGCTTCATTACTCGGGTGAGATCTTTCCTTTTATAGTACACTCTAATTTCATCTCAGGTGGTTCACTTTCTAACAAAGTCCCATAACCTAGATATACACCAGTTTCTGTGAGAGAAAGCTTATGTTCACACGTATCCATAAACTACTGCAAAATATATACCGGAAAGCAGAAGTACACTAGAGTTTGCAGTGAGTACCTCCCTAACACTTCCTCTGCACTATTCCAAGCTTTGGATCCATGATTGCTCAACAATTTGTTTGGCTTCGTATGTTAACTCTCTTTTCAATCACCAGGTTCCAGATGCCATCAGGATGCCGGCCAGGCTTCCCTGGATTGAAGACCCCACCAATATGTCCTGGAGCTCAGCTTCCCCAGAGACACACCCTACTAGGGAAAGAGAGAGGCAGACTGGGAGTATGGACCGACCAGTCAACGTCCATGTTCAGCGGGGAAGCAATTACAGAAGCCAGACCTTCTACCTTCTGCAACCCTCAATGACCCTGGGTCCATGCTCCCAGAGGGCTAGAGAATGGGAAAGCTATCATGGGAGGGGGTGGGATATGGAGATTGGGTGGTGGGAATTGTGTGGAGTTGTACCCCTCCTACCTTATGGTTTTGTTCATTAATCCTTTCTTAAATAAAAAATAAATAATAATAATAATAATAATAATTTTAAAAAATGTATAAAAATCCCATTATTGAATTTGAAACCCCACTGAAGCTCTAGGAAGGCCCTAGAGCTACAGACTATTCCAAAGTGCTTGGGCTTTCACTTCTTTTTCTTTCTCCTGACTCATTTTACCTTAGTGGATTGGGTGGTTTTACTGTTCCTTCTCCATTCTTCAAGCTGCTCTGGAAAAAAAAATTAAAAAATAAGAAACTAACGTGTTGTTAAAGTAACTCAGGTGCTCATACTTTTTCTCCTCTCCTTTTCTGCCTAGTAGCAGTATTTGTAATTTATTTGTCTATACATAAGTTCTATATCACCATGGGCTCTTTGAAGACTTATACAACTATTTTACAATGTATCAGTGACACATGAAATTCTCGCTTGGGCTCTGGGCTCTGACCCTGGTCTGGTGCATTAGAAAAATTGAACTGGGGAGTAGGGCGGTAGGACACTGGGTTAAGTGCACGTGGTGCAAACAAGGACTGGTTAGGATCCTGGTTCAAGCCCCTGGTTCCCCACCTGCAAGGGAGTCACTTCACAGGTGGTGAAGCAGGTCTGCAGGTGTCTCTCTTCCTCTCTATCTCTCCCTTCTTTATCAATTTCTCTCTGTCTCTATCCAATAACAAGTAAATTTTTAAAAAAGATTTTAAAAAGATAACAAAAAATAAATAAAAAGAAAGACTGACCTGAGCCATTAATTGATCTTATAACAAGCTTTCAAGTAATGTTTGGTGCCTTTTGAGTGAGACCCAGCACTTCCTAAGGTATGCATTGGAAGGACCAAAATTAGACCCAATGCCTTAAAGTAGACTTGGGATACAATCCATATGAAATTTAAAAAATAAATGAGTAAAACCATTCATCTTTCAAAATAAAATCTCACTTCTAATATGTCTTGTACCAAATAGATAAATAAGTAAAATCTGTAGGCTGCTACTGTTCTTCTGAGACACATTTCCCCAGAAAGGCTACCACTTGAGCATAGCATGGATTGATTTCTCTTTTATGTCTTTATCTCCTCTCAAAAGATATCGGGGAAGCCAGCGACACTTAGCAGAGCGCTTCAGGATGCTTGCAGGAAAGTGCCAAGAGTAGACAGAAACACAGAGACGCTCTTTTCACACTGACCCTCTTAGAGAAAAAGAAAAAAAAGACTATTCATACAGTTATGTCTGATACTCTTTTCAGAGACTTGCAATGGATTTATTTTTCAAGAAGGCTAGTAAAGCAGTCAAAAGAATTGAGATTAGAATCCGGATTGTACAAGTGATGGAGGGGAAAAAATGTATCAAAAGCCATATATGAAAAGAACATCTCTCACAGTAGCATTACTCTTGGAAGTCTTCCCAGAGGCCTCTGCCTAGCTGCTAGCAAGATAGGTACGTTCCATGGGCAGGTGAACCAGAGAAAGAGATTGCTGTGGATTCCTGTCCCTCACACACTCATTCTCAGGTGTCTTTCTGCATCTGCTATATCTCTCCTTTCCTGCAATTATTTAGTCAGTTAGTTTTCCAAGACAAAACATCTCACAGAATCAATTAAAAAAAGTCTAGAAGACACAAAGCCAAGGAAACAGCCTGGATGATGATGATTAGAAAAATCTTTCCAGGGAAAATGTGGACTTTGCCAAAAGCAGATAAATAGATTCTACGGTCTTTGTTCTTTTATAAACTACTTTCCTTTTTGTCATTTGATTTATTTATTGACTAGAGACAGAAAGAAATTGAAGAGGAAAGGAGAGAGAGAGAGAGAGAGAGAGAGAGAGAGAGACCTGCAGACCTATTTCACTGCTTTAGAAGTTTTTCTCCTGCAGGTGAAGAAAGAAGTTTGAACCCAGGCCCTTTTGCTCCATAACATATGTGCTCAGCCAGGGGCACCACTCGCTGGCCCTCTATATTCTTCTCAAGTGGGTAGCAGAGTTAGCTACTAAACTGTTCAAACTAACCCCCGCCCCAGCCACCTGGGGCTCAATGCCAGCACTGTGAATCCACAGCCCCTGGCATATAATTTTTCTTTCCTTTTTTTTCTCTTTTATTTTATTCTAACTTTTAATTGGATAAGTCAGGGAGAGAAAATAGAGAGATAGCAAAGGAGAAAGAATGAGAGACACCTGCAGACCTATTTCACTGCTTCTCCCCCTGCAGGTGGGAACTAGGGGCTGGAACTCCAGTCCATGTGCTCTGTAATATGTGTGCTCAATCAGATGTTCCCCTGCCCAGCTCCCTCAAACTAATTTTTCATTTATTTATTTATTTGTTATGGGAAAGAGATAAATTGAGAGAGGAGGAGAAAGTAGAGAGGGAGAGAGACAAAGACACCTGTAGCCCTACTCCACCACCTGTGAAGATTTCCTCCTGCAGGTCGGGACTGGGGGGGGTGAGGGGGCTTGAACCTGGGTCCTTGTGCACTCTGAGTACCTAACCAGGTGTACCACGACCTGACCTCTCTATAAATTTTATCAAATGTAAAACAGCTTAAATCTCTCTGGCCTTCAAAATATTTACAAGGGTGAAATAAGATATTAAAAGAAAAAAAACATTTGAAAGTTATAAAGCACTCCACAAAGCAATAAGAGTAAACTCATAATAAAAAAGAAAAAAAATTATAGGAAAGTTTCTTCCAATAGAGGGGATGGATACAGAACTCTGGTGGTGGGACTTGTGTGGAATTGTACTCCCCTTATCCTACAGTCTTGCCAATCATTATTATTATTAAATAATAATAATAATAAAGATAAAACCTTATTTGATCTGTAAAATGTCTCTTCGTCAGACTTCTGATCGCATGTACTGGTGTACCGTGGCTTACAGTGGCTTCCTGTGAAATGGAGGGCATTGTCAGACATGAACTGGACCTTTGTTGACATTCTACCTTCTGAGCATTAGAAATAAAACCCCAGTCTACACTTAGTTCAGACCTAAGTACACTTAGGCCAGTAACGGGAAAAAAAATGAGTTTTATGCTGAAAGGATTATGTCACTAACTTTCATCTCCTTTTGATCTATGCTACTAAGCAGCATTTGGAATTAAATCCAGCTAGATTCTTTCAACATTTATTACTCTTCTAAGTAAGTGATAATCTCTCTTTCCATTATGATTAAACTAATTTTAAGAGGTCTGGAGTGTTGACTGATTGTATCCAGTTAAGATTATATTTCTTATATGTCTCTTTTGTGATGGTCAATTACAACTGTAAAACCCGAAGACTAACTTTCTTACTTTTTTCTCACTGGGATTTCACTTTGCTCATACTTTTCAGAAGTGCAGAGACAGAGGGAAAAAGTGTCCCTTCTTTTTTTTTTAATTTATTTTTTTATTCTTATTTATTTATAAAAAGGAAACACTGCCAAACCACAGGATAAGAGTGGTACAACTCCACACAATTCCCACCACCAGAACTTCGTATCCCATCCTCTCCCCTGATAGCTTTCCTATTCTTTATCCCTCTGGGAATATGGACCCAAGGTCATTGTGGGATGCAGAAGGTGGAAGGTCTGGCTTCTGTAATTGCTTCCCTGCTGAACATGGGCATTGGCAGGTGGATCCATACTCCCAGCCTGCCTCTCTCTTTCCCTAGTGGGGCAGGGCTCTGGGGAATCAGCTCCAAGACACATTCTTATCCCAGTGTGGCAGAGACAGGGCTCAAACTTGATTCGCTGTGTGTCAAAGCAGACAGCTTCTCACAGGTTTTATAGCATTGATTCTGTTACTTCAATTTTTAGTGGTTTGTACATTTACGTAGATTTTTAAGACCGACTTGTCTGTAGCTTTCATATTGAATTGAAGCAAAGAAATGATTTTCTGAAATTTTAACATTTTCAGTCTGACTTAATAACTGGAAAGTATTTGTCGGGTTGCTCCTAAGAAACTCTGGTCTCCACTCCATCAAATAAGGAATGCTGGCTGTTGGCTGCTAAACTGTTTTTTTTTTTTAATTTTTTAAATATTTATTTATTTATTTCCTTTTTGTTCCCCTTGTTTTATTGTTGTAGTTATTATTGTTGTTGTTGGTGGTGGTGGTATTTTCGTTGTTGGATAGGACAGAGAGAAATGGAGAGAGGAGGGGAAGACAGAGAGGGGGAGAGAAAGACAGACACCTGCAGACCTGCTTCACCGCCTGTGAAGCGACTCCTCTGCAGGTGGGGAGTCAGGCTCCAGCTGGGATCCTTACGCTGGTCCTTATGCTTTGCACCACTTGCGCTTAACCCACTGAGCCACTGCCCAACTCCCGGCTGCTGAACTGTTATGTGGATCACTTCAAGAAAATCTTGGAAAACTCAACAGTTCAAAATAGTGTTTTGAATTTACAAAAATATAAAAATTGCTTACCGAGTTATATATTTTACATAACAGTTGATGTAACAACTGCCATGACAAACTGGCCTAAGTCCAGTGGCTTAGATGTATCTTTAATCAGTCCCCATGTCTAAGGTTCAGATCACAGGTCCCTTATCGTGTCCCACCCCATTTCCTGGGGGTGGGCCTTGCTTTGTGTGTTGCTTTAAAGTGGTAGTCTCTACCCTCCCCGTTTCCATTTTCAAACTGCTGTGTAACCCTTTGCTGATGATCCCTTTCTCTATGACTGCTCAGTCCTGCTGCTTCTTTCTGATTTGACCTCCATCAGACTCACCTGGATAATCTAAGCACATACTTGGAAGTTATCTTCTGTGCCTGGCAGAGTTGGCTCAGAGGCAGAGCATAGTGCTTGACTGCTTAAGGTCCTGAATCTAATCTTCAGAATAGCATAAGCCTGAGAAAGGTTCTCTCTCTCTCTCTCTCTCTCTCTCTCTCCCTCCGTTCCTCCCTCCCTCTCTCTCTCTTTCTCTCTCTCATTTGTCTCTGTTTCTGATTCATGCACAATGATTAATTCTCTCTCTCCCTCGCTCATAAACACATACATGTATAAATGAATCTTTACGTATTTTTTGCCCGGTTCTGCCCTACATTTTAATGTTAATAGTTTGGTTTCATAATTTTATCTTCAAGGACTACAGCCCCATGTTATGTTTGAGACTTAGTTTAGGTGCATAAAGAAGGAGCTGTCCTGGAGTCGGGTGGTAGCTCCAGTGGGTTAAGCACACGTGGTATTAAGCACAAACCGGAATCCTTAGGCCGCTTTGCGCCACCTGCACTTAACTCACTGCACTACCGCCCGACCTCCCAACAACTGCTTCTGCTTAGGGATTTCATCTACCTTCTGACTTGGAGGCAGTACAGAAAAGCCCTCCATTGTGTAGGGGCTGGGTTCAAACACAGGCCAGGTGCACTGTGTAGGTCAGCATAAGTTGCCAGCCTGAATTTAATACTTGTTAATATCTCAAATGATATTTCTTCATTTTATGATGTCTTACCTGTTCAGAAGTCTCAGAAGGGTGAAGGAATTTAAATGTTAATGATGTTACTAAACTTAAGGTTATCTGTTTGTCTTTCATCTGATCTCCCACGGTTAAATCTGAGCAGAATATCATCGTGCTAAATAAAATTTTATTCAGAGTAACTTAGAATACTTAACTGTAAAATTAATTTTCAATCACATTTTCAGGCAGCCCCAGTAAAGAGAATTTTAAATAGCCCTTTAATAGGGAAAATTAATCACACTACACTGCATATGTAACCCCATTATACATCTTTACACATAAAAATGAAAACTAACCTCCTTGGAATTAATTGACAGCAAGTAAACCACTTAATTCTTCATCACATTTTGAGGGGGAAAAAGTCACTTCAAAAGTAGAAAAATTTTAAAGTTTTCATATTTAAGCAGTGTGTTTATTTAAATGACTTTTCTCTACTAGAATTTCATTTTTAAAATATCACTTGACTTAAGCAGGAGTCAAATAAAATATCACTTGACTTAAGCAGGAATACGTCAGTCTGTTACTGGTCAATTCACCTCATGAGTTTAACAGCGTCAGCACTGACTATACAGGTCTGTGCAAAAACAAATAGTTGATGTGTGGGTGTGGTCATTCCTTCCTGACACAAATGTATCCTGGGTGTTATCAGCTGAACCCAGCATTTCTTCTGTAGTTACCACTCAGCGTGTGGTGGATGCATGAATGTTTGTCAACTTGCTTTAGGCTATTGGAAATATAATCAACCAAATTTGTAGAGATAAAGTCTCAAAATATATTTTTTTAAAAGACAGTAAGCTGTGCTTAATGAGGATGAATAACAAATAAATACACTGGAACTTTTTACCTGCAGGAATCTACTGATGTCAGCTTACCTATTTATTTATTCATTTTTGCTTCCAGGCTTATCACTGGGGCTCAGAGCTGGCACTAAGAATTCACTGTTCCTAGTGGCAATTTTTCCATCTTATTGGATAGGACAGAGAGAAACTAAAAGGGGAGAGGGAGATAGAGAAGGAGAAAGAAAGACATCTGCAGACCTGTTTCACCACTTGTGCTTCTGCAGGTGGGGTGGGAAAGCGGCTCAAACCGAGATCCTTGATCGGATCCTTGTACTTAGTATTATGCGAGTTTAATGAGGTGGTCACTGCCCACCACCCAGACAACTCTTTTTGTACTGAAATTGAGAAACAGAAAGATCATGAAATAGAAAGAGAGGGAGAGAGAGAGAGACAGAGAGACAGAGAGACTACAGCAATGCTCCACTGTCTGAAGTTTTCCCCTCTGTAGGTAATCCCAGGTAGTGGCCAGGTGCTAGGAAGACCATTCCTCTTGCCCTCAACTTGGATCAACCATGGTAGAGAGTGTTCCATCCTCTGAAGGGAGACTGGGCAACATACTCTATGCTACACCTGAGGAAGATGGGTCCTGATATTGGGGCAGCTTGGAATGTTCCTACTCATGATCACAGAATGTGAGCTCAGATCTACAGGGATGCAGAGGTTACATAGGCTCCTAAGCTGAATATGGGCCCCAGATCAAATCAAATTAATGGGGTTTACAGTCAACAATATTTATACACCTTTCCCATAGTTGGGAGCTACTCTCTTCCCTGGTCCAGCTTTCTGGTTCTTTTTCCAGTCATGACATCATCTCCCCAGACAATAACTTGGATCCACCTGCATATCAGATTTCAGGCTCAGAAAAAAAAAATATATATATATACATATATATATATATATATATATATATATATATATATATATAGCCACAGGCCCTTTGGAATATAACTAAAATATGCTTACTAGCTATCTACAAAATAGAGAACCCGCAAATTCTTCATCTGAACTATTCCAGCCTTTAAGTTCATGATTAATCAATAATTTGTTTGGCTTTGTATGTTAACTCTCTTTTCAACCACCGGATTCCAGATGCTAGCATGATGCCAACCAGACTTCCCTGGACAGACAACCCCACCAATGTGTCCTGTAGCTCTGCTTCCCCAGAGCCCTTACCCACTAGGGAAAGAGAGAAAGGCTGGGAGTATGGATCCACCTGTCAATGCCCATGTTCAGCGGGGAAGCAACTACAGAAGCCAGACCTTCCACCTTCTGCATCCCACAATGACATTGGGTCCATACTCCCAGAGGGTTAAAGAATAGGAAAGCTGTCAGAGGAAGGGATGGGATACAGAGTTCTGGTGGTGGGAATTATGTGGAGTTGTACCCCTCTTATCTTATGGTTTTGTCATTGTTTCCTTTTTATAAATAAATAAATAAAAATAAAAAAGACTGGTCCTTACATATGCTAAAGTGTGCCCTGTACTGGGCAAGCAATATCCCACCCTGGCCCCAAGTATATATGTTAAAATTCTAGTATATCTTTGTTCTCTATTTAGCTATTTTTTATCACTTCATTAATTCCCCCAAGTATAGAACCCTTACTGTGAGCCAAGGTCTGGCTCACTGATATTTTGATTTCAGCTCTGCCTCATCCATGTAGGAGAGGAGATGATGATGCAGCTTCATGGGCTAAAGCTTCAAGCAATTCAATGGGTTGCAGCTACTCCTTGGTTGAACTAGACACATTTGTCTAACCTCCAATTACAAAGACAAGTATGAGCCTAAGAGATAATTCATCTGGCATAACACATGCACTCCTATGTAGATGACCTGATATTCCTGTCCTGGCTCCTTATGTGAAAATCATGGACATCACCAAGAAGGTTCAGGGGATGTGTCTCCTTTCTCAACACCTAATCTCCTCTCTAAAATAAACAATTAAAGAAATAGCTCCAGGAATCATTTCAGTTGTAGCATCACACACAATGTCCTGGGAGCATTCACAGGAGCTGCATCTCTCTCTCTCTCTCTCTCTCTCTCTCTCTCTCTCTCACATACACACACACACACACAAACACACAGACACACACACACCCCTGTATTTATTGGGTTGCCTACTATAAGAAAATTTCACAGCCTGAGTGATTTCTACAGCAGGACTTTATTTACATTTCATATTTCTTTTTTTTTAAATACTTTTGCTGTCTTTTTTTAATGTTTTATTTTATTTCTTTATTCCCTTTTGTTGCCCTTGTTGTTTTATTGTTGTAGTTATTATTGTTGTTGTCATTGTTGGATAGGACAGAGAGAAACGGAGAGAGGAGGGGAAGACAGGGGGAGAGAAAGATAGACACCTGCAGACCTGCTTCACTGCCTGTGAAGCGACTCCCCTGCAGGTGGGGAGCCAGGTTCGAACCGGGATTCTTATGCCGGTCCTTGTGCTTTGCGCCACCTGCGCTTAACCTGCTGCGCTACAGCCCGACTCCCTACATTTCATATTTCTAAGATCAAGGCAACAGTAGGCTTAGTTGATTTCTCCTGAGGCTTCTTACTTGGCTTGAAGACCATCTTTCTGAGCCCTCCCACGGTCTTTTCTCTCTATACATGGACCCTATGTGCCGTTGACTTGGAGGGGCAAAATCCATATTGGATAAGGACCCCAATGACCTCATAGAACCTTACTTGCTTCTTGAAAGATCCTCACACCAGGTATATTATATCGGGGGCACAGAACTTCAACAAACCAATTTGTAGAACAGAATGCAGTTGGAAGAGCAATACTTCATCTACCCTGAAAACTGTTGGTCAGGGGACAATGTGCTTTCACATATCCCCACACCAGGCACTGCACTGAGAGCTCAGATGCCTAATGAACTATCATGACCTCTGCCTCCCACAGACTCTGCACCTAGTCATAAAATGCTGATAATAGGCTCAGAGGAGAATAAATGTCCTAATATAGGCCTTTCTCGTACGTGGGTGATTGAATAAACTTGGGAAACGAGTCTGTTCTGAAGACAACATTTACTTAGCCAGATTCAACTCCATCTTCTTGGTTGAATAATAAAGCCTAACATGCTGAATTATTCCTGTTGCATTGAAGGCTGGTTATGAAACAGACAAATGTATATGCAGGGAGGTATAGGTGATGTTGTGATTGTCGCTGGTGAGGACTGGTACGTGCCCTCAAAGTTCAATAACAGCACGCTGTCGGCTCCCACTGACTCTGCATCAATGCCTCTCAAGGGTTTCATGACTTGCTTCTATAGGACTGGCCAAGAGAGCTTAACATTTCCTTTCAATTTGACAAAACCTTTGCTTTCTTCTTTAAGGAACTCCCAGACTACTTTTATATAGAGGATTTCTTTTAAAGATATAATTGGGGTCCGGGTAGTGGCACACCCAGTTAAGAGCACTCATTAAAATGCACGTGGACCCAGGCTCAAACCCGTGATCCCCACCTGCAGAGGGAAAGCTTCACAAGTGGTGAATCATGGCTACAGGTATCTCTCTGCCTCTCTCTATCTCCCCATCTCCTCTCAATTTCTCTCTGCCTCTAGCCAATAATTTTTGTTTAAAAAAAAAAAGAGAGACAATTGCATTTTTAAATGAGGGGTGAGTGAGTAGTCAGAACACAGATCTTATATTGAGTAAAGGTTCAAGCCCCAGTATGGCATACTTTGGAATGATTCCCCATTTCTCTCTCTCCTTATCCCCCCCTCTTTATCTCTCATAAGTATATTATTAATAAGTCTTTTTCAAAATGAACGTAAGTACATGTTGGATATTTTTTCTTGGGGCTTGGAGGTGGCAGACCTCATTGAGCACACATGTTACAATACACAAAGATCCAAGTTCAAGCCCCCAGTCCCCACCAGCATGGGGTAAAGCTTTGTGAGTAATGAAGAGATGCTACAGGTGTCTCTCTGTTTCTGTCCTTTCCCTCCCCCAACGCTCTTGATTTCTAACTGTCTCTATCCAATAAATAAAGATAATCAACATTTTAAAAAAGAAAATTATTTATCCGACTCCTTTGAAATCCCTGAGTATTCTAAATATTCTCTTACCAGTTTTATGACACAAATAATGTGCTTCTTAGGGGCCAGAGAAAGAACTCTCGCAAAGTAACATCTGAGAAGAAGAAAGTTCACTTTATCCAGTCTTTGTTGGAGGATAGAGCTTACACTCAGGAAGCACATTCACCACATTGTCACACTATTCTCTGCCATAAAGATTCAAGTACGTTGACTTTCCTTTGGGTAAAGATAATTAGAAAACACAAGTGGCCCATATTGTATCTCCCTCTCTGCCCCCAGTGCTACAAAACTCCAGTCCTTTGTTTTAGAGGAGGTGAAAATTTAATATCTCTCCCCTACTGCTACAGAGAAATAAAGTCTCTCTTACCTACTTAGCATTATTCAGTGCAATTTCTACTTGGCAAGATAAGTGGATGGAGCTTGGTCTTAGATATATGCTGTTGACTCTTCTTTCAGAAGGAAGAGCCAAAAATACTTGGTGCAAACTGGGCCCCATAGAACTTAGCCTTGGGCAATGAAAGATTCCTGAACCAGCAGGAGATTAAACCATCAATTCTTTGACTTCTCATTACTGCGTGAAGAAAATAAAGTGCTTGCTTATATTCAGCTGAATTCATGACTGACTTAGATATGTTTTCTCAAACAACTGTGGTCCATCTTAATTCACCCAAAATTTTAAGGAAAACTCAAAACAATGACAGTCTGGAAAAAATCAGTCCTCTTTCTCACTTATGGCAATTAACTTCAAGTTCTATCCAGCATAAGATGGGCAAAGTGACTTTCCCATTTGTAATATCTTAGTAGTACTCCATTGTACAAAAACTTTAGCCACTCATCTGTTCTTGGACACCTATGTTGCTTGCAAGTTTGGCCATACATTAGAAAAGACAATAACAAAAAGTGATGAAAAGGTTATGGAGGTAAAAAAAAAAAAAAAAAAAAACAACTATTTTCTATATATGGGAAGAATGTAAATTGGTCTAACCACTGTGGAGAATGTTCTAGAGAACTATCAAAAGGCCAGAAATGGTCCTAAGCTATGAGCCAACAATTCCTCTCCTGGGGATATATCCTCAGGAAACACACACAAACACACACACACACACACAAACAGAGAGAGAGAGAGATCCATGTACATCTATATTCATAACAAAGCCAGATTTTTGACATATAAATTTTGTACTCAGTTTTTTCTTTGTTAATACTGTTAATATTCCTTTTTTCTCTCTTCTACTTTCTTCACACAATTTTCAGTTTACAACATTTTTCATCTCTTTTATCAAAAAGTGTTTGCATCAAGGGGGTGTTGTTTTAGAATGAGGTTTTGTCTCAGGAGTGCAGTTTCTCCCCTCTCCACACCATGGGCCAGTACCGATTTTAGCAATGCACTGAGACAGATACTTCCACCTTCATTTTTTTTTATAGGTCATATAAGATTACAGAAGTTTAGTAATTTCCAAAATGTCACCAGTGACAGAAATTTGAAGTATAACCAAGAGTTTCTAATCTACATTTGAGGCCACTACTAAATCTAGCCAAGATTGAACATGAGAGACATGTAAGCTTGAGTCATTGACAGGTTAAAGTGCTTATAACTCTTTTTATTATGAAAGAAAATTTATGTGGAGAAGTGTAACTAGACTGTATTATTTTCCCTGAAACTATTTATTTTAATCTATTCTCAATCTTTTCATACCAAGAAGAAATAGTAGTTAATCATTGGCCTGTCAAAATTTTTCTAATGTCTTTGAATTATTTTTGTTGTGACTGCGACTTTACTGTTTTGGGTCAATATTTTCAGAAAAAAAGAGAGAGTCAACTATTCCATCCTTTGGGTCCATGATTGCTCAACAATTTGTTTGGCTTTGTATGTTAACTCTCTTTTCAGCCACCAGGTTCCAGATGCCATCAGGATGCCGGCCAGGCTTCCCTGGACTGAGGACCCCACTAATGTGTCCTGGAGCTCAGCTTCCCCAGAGACCCACCCTACTAGGGAAAGAGAGAGGCAGACTGGGAGTATGGACCGACCAGTCAACATCTATGTTCAGCAGGGAAGCAATTACAGAAGCCAGACCTTCCACCTTCTGCAACCCACAAGACGCTGGGTCCATGCTCCCAGAGGGATAGAGAATGGGAAAGCTATCAGGGGCGGGGATGGGATATGGAGATTGGGTGGTGGGAATTGTGTGGAGTTGTACTCCTCCTACCCTATGGTTTTGTTAAATTTTCCTTTCTTAAATAAAAAATAAATTTAAAAAAAAAGAGAAAGAGAGAGTCAGTGGGAGGGAACAGCACCCAACCATCTCCCAGTGTAGTGAGGGCAAGGCTAGAACCCCAGCCATGTACATGGTAAAGCAGATCCCTTCCTAGGGAAATCCTTTGCCAGCTGTGCCATTTAGTTTTTAATGAAGAGCAGATTTCTCTCCAAAGTTACATCATCTCCTGCTCAGAAAAAGAGGTTTCGCTTCATAAACTGTAAAAATCCCAGCTTAGATCCCAGGCAGTGACACACCTATTTAAGTGCACACATTACAGTGCACAAGGACCAAAGTTCAAGCCCATGGCCTCCACATGCAGGAGAGAAGCTTCACAAGTAGTAAATCAGGGCTTCAGATGTCTCTGTATCTATCTCCCTCTCTATCTCCCACTCTCCTCTCAATTTCCCTCTGTATATACCTGATCATAAATAAATAAAAAGTTAAAAAAGAGAAAATCCATAGTTCAATATGAAAATTATATTTTTTCATGTAATTTTATGACTGTTATTATCATTAATTCATTGCATGGATAGCAATATATTTTTATACTGAACACACACATATTCAAATATTATTTAGGACAAATTTAACTCATTGTAATCAAGCAAGATTTCAAAATGGAATTAAGAAATAACTAAAATCCCCGAGGACTGTATTTCATTATTTTGATCAGTAATGAAATATTGTATAATACTAGTCTTTGACTCATTTATTTATTTTTTTATTTATAAAAAGGAAACATTGACAAAACCATGGGATAAGAGGGATACAACTCCACACAATTCCCACCACCAGAACTCCGTATCCCATCCCCTCCCCTGATAGCTTTCCTATTCTTCAGCCCTCTGGGAGTATGGATCCAACATCATTGTGGGATGCAGAAGATGGAAGGTCTGGCTTCAGTAATTGCTTCCCCGCTGAACATGGGCATTGACAGGTTGATCCATACTACCAGCCTGCCTCTCTCTTTCCCTAGTAGGGTGGGGCTCTAGGAAAGTGGAGCTCAAGGACACATTGGTGGGGTTCTTCTTCTTCTTCTAGCGTTTGCCCTTCCGTAGCCAGTCAACAGCATCAGGTTGAGCCTGATGTAAAGTTTCGAGACCTCCTTTGAATCTGGAGAGGTGGCAGTCGTTGACTATGTGGGTCATAGTCTGTCTGTAGCCGCAGGGGCAGTTCGGGTCGTCTCTGGCTCCCCAGCGATGGAACAGAGCGGCACACTGGCCATGGCCTGTTCGATAGCGATTGAGGAGGGCCCAATCCTAATGTGCTAGGTCAAAGCCGGGTTGACGCTTGCAGCGGTCTGTGATGAGGTGTTTGTTCTTTACCTCAGCTGACTGTGGGGTTGTCTGCCCAGGGAAGTCTAGTTGGAATCATGCTAGCATCTGGAACCTGGTGACTGAAAAGACATTTAATATACAAAGCCAAACAAATTGTTGAGTAATCATGAACCTAAAGACTGGAATAGTGCAGATGAAGTGTTGGGGGATCCTCCATTTTGTAGATAGCTAGTAGGCATATTTTAGTTATATTCCAAAGAGTCTGTGGCTAGAGTAGTTTCTTTTTTTCCCTGAGACTGAAATCTGATATGCAGGTGGATCATCTGGGGCGGTGATGTCAAGGCTGGAAAAGGACCAGAAAACTGGATCAAGGAAGAGAGTAGCTCCCTAATATGGGAAAGGGCTATAAATATTGTTGACTGTAAACCCCATCTATTTGATGTGATCTGGGGCCCATATTCAACTTAGGAGCCTGTGTGACCTCTGCATCCCTGTAGATCTGAGCTCACATTCTGTGGTCATGAGTAGGAACATTCCAAGCTGCCCCAATATCAGGACCCCTTTTCCTTACATGTAACATAGAGTATGTTGTCCATTATTCAGTTTTCGCTGTGGTGCAAAGTCCCTTCCCAGCTATTCAGACCATTCTGACAACTTTTCTAAATAAAAATAGTGAGATTTCTCTGTAATTGTCATTTATACTCACAGTCTCCTCATTCTCACCTCAGATGCTTTATTTAATTGGTCTCCTTGGACTTCTCTGCTTTTCTCCTTGGCCAAAGCTATTCATTCCTCTGAAGCAGTTCTTGTCCAGTCCAGCTTCATACTTCAGCCTGCTGACAGAGTATTAAGATCATGACCATCCTGTGTAGTTGGTAGACCCTCCTTCTTAAAATCATTTCTCAGATGAATTCCATTCTTCACCTCATCTTGGATGGAGCATTAAATGATAATGTTAAGTGAGATAAGTCAGAAAGAGAATGATGGATATGGATGATCTCACTCACAGACATGGAGAAATAAGAACAGAAGGGGAAACACACAGGATAACTTGGACTGGGTTTGTTGTATCGCACCAAAGTATAGGACCCTGGGGTAAGGGAGAGGGCTTTCATATCGTGGTGCTGATGGTGGAGGAGGACCTAGGCTGATGGGGGTGGGGGTGTCTTATAGAAAAATGAGATTTTTACACATGTAGCCACAATTGCATTTACTGTAAGCCATTAAACCCCTAGTAAATTTTCTTTAAAATTTAAAAAAAGAGGCACCACCTACATATTCAACAATTCCCTAGCCTTATGCCTAATTCTATTACATCCTTATCTAGAACATTTATTTGAATTATGAAGATGTAATTTGTCAGTCTCTCCACATGTCCCCATATTACTTCACCTGTGCCAGACAGATCTGTCCTTCATGTGATGTGAATCGGGGTTCTTGAAAAAAGATGAGACTTCCTGGTGGGAGAAAGGAGCAGATACAATGGCATTCCTTTGCTATAGCGGAGGAAGTGTGATTCTTTTTTTTTTTTTCCCTCCAAGGTTATTGCTGGGTCTCAGTACCTGCACTATGAATCCATTACTTCTGGAGGCCATTTTTTTCCATTTTGTTGTCATTATTGTTGTTGTTGTTGGATATGACAAAGAGAAATCGAGAGAGGAAAGGACGAGGGGGGGGGGAGAGAAAGACAGACACCTACAGACCTGCTTCACCGCCTGTGAAGCGACTCCCCTGAAGGTGGGGAGCCCAGGAATCCAACTGGGATCCCTATTCTGTTCCTTGTGCTTTGTGGCATGTGCACTTAGCCTACTGTGCTACCTCCCGGCCTTCAGGAAGTATGATTCTAATAGTCTGGGCCGGGCAAGAATGATAACTCAGTTGGCCAGAGGGCTTACTTTGCCAGTGCACAACTCACCACCAAACCAGGTTTCCATGGAGGAAGTTTTGATACTGTGGTAATTCTCCCATTGTCTCTCCATCTCTGTCTCTTTATATCAGGGGGAATAAAAAGTCTGCATAGTTTAGCAATGAGCAATTAAAGGAAATAAAGGTTGAGCTATAATCCTGGATAAACTTTGTGTCAACATTGGTCATCAAACCCTCCAAAATATCTGTTACCTGATATTGCTCCCACATCCTTTTCTACAGAGGTGTGATGTCTGTAATGCTGAGTCCTCACCAGGACACTTCTGAAAGGTTTCCTTCCAACTGGGCTCCCCTTCGTGTCAGAACCCTCCCACTTGCAAAGGAAATGATACAGGGTCCTTGCTGTCTGATCACACATTGTATCTGTCCACCAGCATCTCCTTTTAATTTTTTTAAACTTATTTATAAGAGAGAAGCACTCTGACAAGTGCAGTACCAGAGATCAAATTCTGGACCTCAAGTTTAAAATGCTTGAGGGTCTGACACTTACTTTCCTGCACTACCTCCCAGATCACAGAATGATTTTTTATGGAGGGTGGTGGTGGTGGTGGTGGTTGATGGTTTACAGTCAATACAGTTGTTGCTAAGCGTGCGAAGTTTCTCAGTTTTCTGCAAAACAATCTCAAACCCCAGCCTAGGTCATCCTCCACCATTAAAGTGGTATGAAAAAAAAAAAAGTTTCACCTGGCTTTGTCTGAGGTTTAAACAAATGTGAGTTTATTACATAGCAGGTTATTTAGGTAAGGCAAACTAAGCAAAAAGGTGAAGGATGGCTAGTCATGATGGCAGGATCCATGAGTCCATAAAATGGTCTCCAGTGTTTGGCTACACGTGTTCAGGTCCCCAGGGAGGGAAGGTCCTGGGGAGAAGGAGAGTGGGCAAGGGCAACAGGAACAGAGAGCAACTTCTGCCAGACGCTCGTCTAAAGAAATTTATTTTGTGGTCCAGGAGGTGGCGCAGTGGATAAAGCACTGTATTCTTAAGCATGAGGTCTGGAGTTCGATCCCTGGCAGCACATGTACCAGAGTGATGTCTGGTTCTTTCTCTCTCTCTTCCTATCTTTCTCATTAATGAATAAATAAAATATTTTTTAAAAAAAGAAATTTATTTTTATTTTTTTATTTTTCCCTTTTGTTTTCCTTGTTTATCGTTGCTGTTGTTATTGTTGCTGCCATTGTTGTTGGATAGGGCACAGAGAAACTGAGAGGAGGGGAAGACAGAAAGGGTAAGAGAAAGACAGACACCTGCAAACCTGCTTCACCCCTACAGATGGGGAGTTGGGGGCTCGAACCAGGATCCTGATACCTGTCTGTGTACTTTACACCATGTGAGCTTAGCATGCTGTGCCACTGCCCAGCTCCTGTTGAAATAACTTTCTATCAACCCACAATCCCTTGTGGGTTTGCCTACCTCCATAGTGTGCTCTCAGGCTGATATCAGCCTTAGGCTAGTTACATTCGTGTCCTAACACTCACCACATGCATCAGGACCTGAAAGTCCCCCACCCCCCACTCAGGCCCCCAGAGTCTTTTACTTTGGTGCGATACACCAATCCCAGCCTAAGTTCTTCTTTGTGTTTCCCCTTCTATTTTTGTTTCTCCACTTTCATCAGCAACACTTTTAAATGCCCTATCATCTCATCACCGCTCCCCCCTTCTTCCACTCTGACACACCAAATGGTGGAGCTAACCAGATGCATCCTTTCAACATGTTACCGTAAACCGCATCCCTGATCACCTGCTCCAGTGAACTTCTTTAATTCTCTCAAGAAGAAATTCTCTTTCTTTAACATAACCTGCAATTCCCCTGAGGGCACCACCCTGAGTGCTTCCCTGACCTCACCCCTTAGCACTGTGTCTGTTTTCTGTCCCTCCTCTGCTGTGCCTATTGCCTGCATCTCCGGATAGGGATAGCTTATGCTGGTTTACAAATTCATGTCATTTGACTCTGTGCTCAGGAAGCCCTTCATAACCTCCTTAATTAAAAAAAAGCTTCCATGTCTCTCTCTCTCTTCATTTATCACTGCATTCTGATCTACTTTCTTTCATCCATCACTAACAAAAGGAAAGGTATGGTTCTCAGCTTCCTCTTTTATTTGTGTCCTCATCTCCTCTAATTGAAAGGTGAACCTTGCCATAGTACGGACATTCTTCCCATTATCACTGACGTGTTCTCAACACATAGAGCACTGCAGAGCTCACAGGGATATATATTTTTTTTTTCTTTTTTGGAGGGATTAACGGTTCACCATCAACAATAAATCACAGTAGTTGGTACATGTGCAATATTTCTTAGTTTTCCACATAATATAATCTAAGCCACTCAGGGTCCTCTGCCATCATGTTCCAAGACATGAACCTTCCCTCCATCCCCAGAGACCTTCATTCTGGTGCAGTGCACCAAACCCAGTCCAAATTCTGCTCTGTGTTTTCCCTTCTGTTCTTGTTTTTCAACTTCTATGAGTGGGATATTTTAATAACTGTCTTGAATAAAGGAATGAAAGAACGATAATCTTATTGATGCAAAGAGAATATACATATTCACTTCCAGAAATTAAAAAAAAAAATCAACCGGGGCCTGATGGTGGCGCACCTGGTTGAGAGCACTCATTACAGTGCGCAAGGACCCCAGTTCAAGCCCTTCCCCCGGTCCCCACCTGCAGGGGGAAAGCTTTGCGAGTGGTGAAGGAGGGCTGCAGGTGTCTCTCTGTCTCTCTCCTTCTCTATCACCCCTCCCCTCTCAGTTTCTGTCTCTATCAAATAAATAAAGATAATTAAAAAAATTTAAAAAGCATTAACCATTAATCTAGTCAACAAAGAGACTCCTTAAAGTATAACAAATCCTGAAAAGTTGTGTTAGTTACTACTTCTCTCCATACATAGAGGCATCCTGTTTGGAGGGTGGCTCACAGAATGTAGCAATGTGTTTTATGGCAAAGGAAATAGAAAAACTAAATAAATAGTCTCAAGACCTGTCACATTTATACCAGGCCCTTAAAAGTACTCTTAAGACTCACTGGAACAAAGAAGGAATAAGGGACTGGCAAGAAGGAGGAACCCGGGAAGTGTCTGGCAAAAGATTAAAGAGATCGAATGTGCTTCCAACTTTGTGGTCACAAATAATGAAGGTGAGAATGCCCTCCAGAAGGGGAGCAAAAAAGGAATTTCTGACACAGGAATATCCTGTAGTCAGACGAGTGCTTTGTGAATCAGAGTATTTTAAAATCAAATGTCACCATCTTTGACATGTTACCTACATGTTACCTGTTTTACAGCATCACCACCAAAATATTTGCACTACAATGTAAATCTATTTGATCTTTTTTTAAAAAATATTTATTTTATTTATTTATTCCCTTTTGTTGCCCTTGTTGTTTTATTGTTGTAGTTATTGTTATTGTTGTTGTTGTTGGATAGGACAGAGAGAAATGGAGAGAGGAGGGGAAGACAGAGAGGAGGAGAGAAAGACAGACACCTGCAGACCTGCTTCACCGCCTGTGAAGCGACTCCCCTGCAGGTGGGGAGCCGGGGTTCAAACCGGGATCCTTATGCCAGTCCTTGTGCTTTGCGCCACCTGTGCTTAACCCGCTGCACTACAGTCCGACTCCCAATCTATTTGATCTTATTTACTGCTGTTGTTTATTATCTTTTTATTTATTTGATAGAGATAGCTAGAAATAGAGAGGGAGGGGGGATACAGAGAGGGAGAGAGACACCTGCAGCCCTGCTTCACCACTCGCGAAGCTTTGCCCCTGCAGGTGGGGACCAGGGCCTTGAACCCAGGTCCTTGTGCACTGTAACATGTGCACTCAACCAGGTGTGCCACCACCCGGCCCCTATAACTGCTACTTGAGCCAGAAATATTACCTACATCATCCTTACATGCAACAGAACAGGTTGTATGAAAGTCTGCTTCTCTTTTTCTTCTACTCTGTTTTATCTTCTTTTTTTTTAATTTTTTAGATTTTATTTATTTATTCCCTTTTGTTGCCCTTGTTGTTTTTTTATTGTTGCAGTTATTGTTGTTGTCATTGTTGGATAGGACAGAGAGAAATGGAGAGAGGAGGGGAAAACAGAGAGAGGAGAGAAACACAGACACCTGCAGACCGGCTTCACCACCTGTGAAGCGACTCCCCTGCAGGTGGGGAGCCGGGGGCTCGAACCGGGATCCTTATGCCGGTCCTTGTGCTTTGCGCCACCTGCGCTTAACCCGCTGCACTACAGCCCGACTCCCCCTCTGTTTTATCTTCTACTCTGCTTCTTTTCCTTGACTCTATCCTGCTGTTATTGATTTATTTTTCTTTCTAATCATCTGTGTTGTTGGCTCTGGGGACTTGAGTGGAAAACGGTGACAACGGTGAATCAATTATGCTTGTTAACTATATATTAGGTTGTGCTTTATATATAATGTATTGCATTTTTCTTAACCTGTATGTGCATTTTTCAGAACCAAGCTCTCACTCCTGCAGTTTCATATCTCCCAGGCTGACTTCCCTTTCAGAGAGAGAGAGAAAAAAAAAAAGAGAATAAAACAAAAGCAAGAGAGAATGAGACAACACAACACAGTTGCATATCCTGATGTCATGCTAGTTACAGACAGAACTGAGATTTGAACCTGGGCAACATGAATGCTAAGACACAGGCCCTACTAAATAAATTTTCACTCTCAATTTCCTTTATCTTGATAGTTTTCCAAAATACTTTATTATACATCATCTCACATGAAGGTTTTTCACTACCCCTCACAGAGTGATCAAACAGATAGATTGCCTTTGCATAATAGAAGCAAAAATTTTATTAATAACAAATCTTAGTGTTTTTATTGTGTAAAATGTTTTTAACATGTAAACTTGGTGGCACACCTGGTTAAGCACACACATTACAATATTTAAGGACCTAAGTTCAAGTCCCTTGTCCCCACCTGCAGTGGGAGAAATTCACAAGCAGTGAAGCAGGTCTGCAGTTGTCTATCTCTCTCCCTCTCTATCTCCTCCCTTCCCTTTCAACTTCTCTCTGTCTCTATCCAGTAAATAAATACATTAAAATATTTTAAAATGTTAAAAAATAAGACTGTCAATCCTTTATTTCTTCATGCACAGGTTTATATTTTTCTACCACCTTCTATTTAAAAACACAAAAGCTGAAGATATTTAACTATCTTAGTTGAAGGGTTCCCTTAGGTAGTAAAAACAGTGAGGAAAATAATTTGTTGCAGAATAAATTTTGACTTGTTCAAACTGTCAAGAATATCTTCTTTATAGGTAGTCGCAATTGATATAAAAGTCGACATATGTCTATTTAAAATATTTATTTATTACATAGATGACAGTTTTACTTGTGCCAGAAAGAACTGTGAAGAGAGGGCAGGGGTAGATTGCATTATGGTCATACAAAAAGACTCTCATGACTTAGGCTCCAAATTCCCAGGTTCAATCCCCTCCCACCACCACCATAAGCCAGAATTGAGCAGTGCTCCGGTTTAAAAAAAAATGGGGGATGGCAGAGAGAAAGAGAGAGAGAGAGAGAGAGAGAGAGAGAGAGAGAGAGAACTGCAGCACTACTCTACCTGTGGTGAAGCTTCACCCATGTAGGTGTGGACCAAGGCCTTAAGCCCAAGTCCCTGAGCATGGTCCAGTGTTTCAGAAAACCCAACCTCTTACACATAGTTAAGTACATTATTTGATGAATTTAAGGCACACACACTTGTGATACCATCTTGATGATAATGCGAGCTTTAGACCAAACATTGTTGTAAAAGATGTGTTTGATTACACAGAAACATGCCTATTGATCTACTAGTGACTAAAAACTAAACTTTTGGAATGATAACAAATGAATGAATGAATAAATGAATGAAATTCCAACTTTTTACTCCAGATAATTTATAAGCCAGTGTATATCCTGTCTCTGTCCACTACCAAGTTTATTTTTTACATCATTTTATTTGAGGAAATAATGATTTACATAACAGTGTCACTTGAATACAATTTCTCATCTCTGTCATAAGTGTTCAAGTACAAATCTTTTCTCCAACCTGGTCTTCCTCTTCTCCAGTGTTGAAGCAATTACAGAAGCCAGAGCTTCCACCTTCTGCATCCCCAAAATAATTTTGGTCCAAACTTCCAATGGGGGATATATGATAGAGGGAAGATGACCAAAGGTCTCCCAACTCCAACAAACAGATTTCTGAGGAAATTCTTCTAACATAAGCCAAGTAACACAGAAACATCTGAAGGTTTCTTAAATTAAACAAACAAATATTCCAAAAACATTCTTCTGAATATCTGTTATTAGCAGAGATTTTGTGAGTGTGCTGTGCAGAAAGACCAGGGAATCCCAATCAACAGGGGTTCTCAAAGGTGGGCAAGATAGGTTGGATACAGGGTGCTTCTGGTCTGGAGGACTCTTATGAATGTTCTCTCGTTGAAATGCTGCTGCAATCACTGTGGTAAAATCACTCTTCCATCCTCTCTGCCTTCAATCTCTATGTTTTCATGATGAAGAGCTAGAGAAGTTCCCACACATTTCCAGTTAGGGTCACACTTTTAAAATGTTCTTTCCCAGCCCAACTGTCAACCAACCTCATAGCCTTCGGGGCACCCTTTTTTTATCAGGCTTTACCTGCAAGCTGAAGAGTGTATTAAACAGGATGACCATTAATTAGGATTGTAGCTATGCACAATCATTTAGATGTCATCATCTGTACAGGGCTCTACCTTAAGGAAAGAGCAAAAGTCTGACTTTTAAAAATAGAGAGAAATTGAAGCCTTCTCTGTAATTGTGGTGAGGTGTTCCTCTTGCAGCTTTCTATGGGATGGAGAGGATTGGACTAAATTAGACTTCCTTGGAGCTCTAGTTAATAAATTCCCTTTGGGAACCTACTCAAACCTCTAGCCTCTGTCTTCATGCTACAAGATGTCAAAATTCAGAATGGCTGTGTATTATTTCTCAAGCCATTCTTCAACACTGTGTGTGCCACAGTAAGTTTGGTGAAAAGGAGCCAATTTTATTTTGTCAGGTGTCTGTTGGGTCTGTGGAACTCCTTACTTAATACTTTCTAGAAAGAACCAATAGTCAATCACTTGCTTTATGAAGCAAAATTGACTCTTCACTTGTTTAAATGTCCTGTCATCTGTTAGAAAAACAGGAACATTAACTGTTGTTTGTTAGAGTTTAAAATGTGTGAGTAGCATTTGTAAACAGCCCCCACCACAGGTCACTCCAGGTCCTCTGCCTGCCTGGCCAGCAGCAGTAGGGGATCAGAGCAGACCCTGGGGGTCACAGGGTGGCCCTGGTGTCAATGGTGGCATGCAGAGAGAGGAAGAAGCCACAGCAGACTCATCCATCTTAGGATAAGCCTCAGAGGGTCAACTCATTTATTAGGGGGGATTCAAGCAAGCAGATATATCCAGAGCCCAGAAAGAAAGCTGAGGTAATGATTAACCCAAATACAGTGCAACACAATGCAGTTACATCTTGACCTTCAAAGTATTTTATCACAACTGGAAAGTTGCTGTGCAAGGCTTGGTCATGAGCTCAACAACATAATTTTCTCTGTGGGTAAATTACAGGCACTTCAGGGCAGGGGAGAGGGAGCAATTGAGTAAGATCAGGACATTTGCAGTGGTTTTTAAGTTGGGCATACAGAATGCACAGTAATTCATGGCCTTTGTTTTAAGGGGACAGAGTGGCATGTGCAGAAAGGTAGCCCCTGTCTAGAGAAGCCATCAATCATTAGTTCACGAGGTCATGGGGGCACCTATCGTTGTCTCTACACCCAGAAAGGGTGTAGAACTTGCAGTCAACCCACTCAGACTCTCATGGAAACAATGGTCTGCACTTCCTGCACAGTGGGCTCCCTTGCACACTCCACCATGTTGTATCTTCAGAATAAAAAGAATATTCCATACACAATCACAAATTCTAAGATTGGCATGACAGTTTATTGTTTACTTTTTATTGGTTTCTATTTTATTGGATAGAGACATCCAGAAATCAAGAGTGTAAGAGGAGATAGAGGTGAAGAGAGACAGAAAGATACCTGCAGCACTGATTTCCCTTTCACAAAGCTTTCCCTCTGCAGGTAGGGACTGGGATTTGTTTGTTTTTTTAAATTTTTTATTTAAAAAAGGATTAATGAACAAAAACATAAGGTAGGAGGGGTACAACTCCACACAATTCCCACCACCCAATCTCCATAAACCACCCCCTCCCATGATAGCTTTCCCATTCTCTAGCCCTCTGGGAGCATGGACCCAGGGTCATTGTGGGTTGCAGAAGGTGGAAGGTCTGGCTTCTGTAATTGCTTCCCCGCTGAACATGGGCGTTGACTGGTCGGTCCATACTCCCAGTCTGCCTCTCTTTCCCTAGTAGGGTGGGTCTCTGGGGAAGCTGAGCTCCAGGACACATTGGTGGGGTCTTCAACCCAGGGAAGCCTGGCCAGCATCCTGGTGGCATCTGGAACCTGGTGATTGAAAAGAGAGTTAACATACGAAGCCAAACAATTTGTTGAGCAATCATGGATCCCAAGCTTGGAATAGTGGAGAGGAAGTGTTAGGGAGGTACTCACTGCAAACTCTAGTGTACTTCTGCTTTCAGGTATATATTTTGCAGTAGTTTATGGATACGTGTGAACATAAGCTCTCTCTCACAGAAACTGGTGTATATCTAGGTTATGGGACTTTGTTAGAAAGTGAACTACCTGAGATGAAATTATAGTATACTATAAAAGGAAAGGTCTCACCTGAGTAATGAAGCCGAAAGGTTGTCATTCCACATGTGAAGTCTCTGGACACAGTCTGAGGTGAAGCATCTTGGACAGAGCTAGAAGGAATTATGTTAAGTGAACTAAGTCAGAAAGATAAAGATGAGTATGGGATGATCCCACTCATCAACAGAAGCTGACTAAGAAGATCTGAAAGAGAAACTAAAAGCAGGACCTGATCAAATTGTAAGTAGGGCACCAAAGTAAAAACCCTGTGGTGAGGGGTAGACATGCATCTTCCTGGGCCAGTGGGGGGTGGGAGTGGGTGGGAGGGATGGGTCACAGTCTTTTGGTGGTGGGAATGGTGTTTATGTACACTCCTAGCAAAATGTAGACATATAAATCAGTAGTTAATTAATACAAGGGGGAAAATCAGTTGTATGTCTCAAAGTTTCTCAAAACACAAACTGAATCTTTTTAATATACAGGCTGTGTAATTGATATGCGGACTCTCTCAAAAGCCTAGACCAAGTAGATTAGAAGCATCCAATAGCACAGCTATATACAAGATACTGGATACTGTACAGCAAACCATAACAAAAGGACTTTTCAAAGTTAACCCAATTACCAAATAATGTGATGATAACATTAACGATCGATTGTCTTTTTGAACCCTAAGACAGCAGGAACCTCACATCTCCACTATAGAGCCCCTACTTCCCCCAGTCCTGGAACCCTTGGACAGGGCCTACTTTCCCGTATGCGTCTCCCAATCCAAACCATATAATATTGTATCCGCCGATCACAACCTAACCAAAGGGACTGGGATTTGAACCCATGTCTTTCTGCATTATAACATCTGTGTTCAACTACATGTGCCACTACCTGGCCCCGTGTGTTTGTTTCAACATACACATAACTAAGGTACAAAGCAGGTCCCCAACAGATTAGAGGAAACCTCATAGCTGTGGCAGGTTGGTCTTTCTATTTCAAAAATTCAGCCTGGTGCAGTTAAGACTCAGCCATCTTTAAATAAATAAATAAATAAATAAATAAATAAATAAATAAGAAAATCAGAAGCTATGGTTCTGGTTATGATTCCTTTTTTTTTTTTTTTTTTGCCTCCAGTGTTATCACTGGGGCTCAGTGCCTGCGCTATGAGTCCACTGCTTCAGCAGCTTTCTTTTTCTTTCTTTTTGATAGGACAAAGATATTGAGAAGGAAAGGGAAGATGGAGAGGAAGAAAGACACCCACAGACCTGTTTCATTGTTTGTGAGGTGACCCGCTTGTAAATGGGGAATAAGGCACTTGAACCAGGATCCTTGCACAAGTCCTTGTGCTTCATACTATGTGCCCTTAACCCACTGTGTCACTGCCATCCCCCTATAGTTATAATTCTACTGAAATATTTTCTTGGACTAAAAAATGTATAAGCAGTACAGATATTAATATTTCTCCAGTTAAGCAATTAAAATAATAAAATGTGTAAAAAATGTAAAATTACAGCACTGTGAAACAAGTATTTTCTATGAGTTAGCAATAGCCAAAACAGTGAATTATGTTGTTGTTAAACCAAGTTTAACACACCTTGCTCTTAAACCAAGCTTAAGAAAAACTGACATGATTTTGGAGGGGAAAGTAGGGAAAAGAGCAAATAAACAATATCATAAGTAAGGTTGCAAAGCCTGTGTATGTCCATGAGGACAAATAATGTGCTATGGTTCAACTTCAAGTTGAGTTCCAATATTTCATGTGCTTGGACACCTGGGAAGCACTGTCAGGGACTTTTATGACCTAACCACCTTTGGTCCACTTCTCTATTCTCATTGATGGTTAAGCTCCCCTCACCAGATATTATTTTATTATCATACCAACCATTCCCAGTGCCTCCATATCTCTAAATACCTATCTGATCCATTCCAAGTATCTGTCCAATTCCAGTGCACAAATTAACCCAATCTCATCTTTCCATAGTAATGAGGACCACTTCATTCTCTCACTACTGCCAAGTCTGCTTCCTGTGATCCCTGATGGCTCACTTGCTGAATGCAACCCAATCAAATGTGTTATTCTCCTTCTTTTAAATTATTATATTATATCTGTAATCACATTTCTTCTTCTCTTGGGCTTTGATAATACAGGACATATAGACATTCGTTAACACTAAGATAAAAATTAGTTTACCAGGGAGTCGGGCAGTAGCGCAGTGGGTTAAGCGCAGGTGGCACAAAGCACAAGGACCAGCCTAAGGATCCTGGTTTGAGCCCCCTGATCCCCACCTGCAGGGGAGTGGCTTCACAGGCAGGTGTCTTTCTCTCCCCCTCTCTGTCTTTCTTCCCTTCCTTTCTCCACTTCTCTCTGTCCTATCCAACAACAATGACATCAATAATAACTACAACAATAAAACAACAAGGGCAACAAAAGGGAATAAATAATAAATAAATATTTTTAAAAATTAGTTTACCAGCAGCAAAATGAAAAACATAAGCATTTCAAATGTTTACCGATGTATGCTTCACAGATAATTCTTAAATCTTTATTTATTCTCAGGATTCCAGTATAGAGTATGTTAATTTTTAGGATATTCTCTTGTTATTCATGTCACCTTGTAAAAGTTTTCTTCCCAGGAGGGAAATCTTCAATTTTCTCAGATCCCTCAATATGAACTAGTCATCACATACTTCAGCCAATTGGACCAAATGATGACTATTTTTTTCTGATTGATCTAATAATAGGAGATTGGTTAGGGTATGTCTTTCCACTGTCCGTCTTTCCCTGCCTTCACAGACAGATATAGACCTAAAGATATAGATATGGATGTATTATCTATAATATTAGGTTAAGATATGTATGTTAATCTAATATTCTATTTCTTATTCAATGACTTTATGAATGTATATAATTAAGTATGTGGAACTATGTGAAAGTTTGGTAGCACTTAGGGGAGTTCTCCCATCCTTGGATGGAGGTCTGGAAAGACACCTCACTTGTTAGTCTCTCTCCTTATAGAGATGAGCTAAGAGGGAAAAGTCTCCCAGACTCAGTTTCCCCTTGTTAGTCTCTCAAGCTCACAGAAAACCTACAGACATCTCACATTTAGTTTCCCCTGCTAGCAGTCCAAATGGCTGCCTGCTTGAGGGTTCACTCAAAGTTCACATATCCACTTCACCTTTTGATCACAAAGGAGAACACACTCTCTCATACACTCCCACCAATACCAGGCAATGAGACCCCCATATTCTATTTCCTTGTGCCCTTTGATATCTGTGATTCACATCAGGTTTTGTTTTTCTTCTTCTCTACCTCACCTTACTGTTTTAACCCCTAACCTTCTCTCAAATACCTTTGGATAATTAACTGGCCTGCATCATTTAGACTAATCATTTTGCCCTTTATGTATCTCATCAATTCTTGTCATACCAACCCCTTACCATAGGGGTAAGCTGACCTTTAAGAAACCTGTAATTTCTGACATATGTGAAAAATGGCCTTTGTTTAACTCAGTATAGGAGCCTGTACTCTTCTCCAAATAAATGAATGTTCATAACAGAATGTTCCCCGATGTCTCTTTCTTTTTTTTCTGTTTCTTTCTTTTTTTTTTTTTTTTTTTTAGTTTCTTTACTGGGGAATTACTGTTTTACATTCAACAGTAAATACATTAGTTTGTACACGCATAACATTCCCCAGTTTCCCATATAACAATACAACCCCCACTAGGTCCTCTGTCATCTTTCTTGGACCTGTATTCTCCCCACCCACCCACCCGAGAGTCTTTTATTTTGGTTCGATACGCCAATTCCATTTCAGGTTCTACTTGTTTTTTTTTTTTCTTCTGATCTTGTTTTTCAAATTCTGCCTGAGAGTGAGATCATCCCATTTTCATCCTTCTGATTCTGACTTATTTCACTTAACATGAATTTTTCAAGGTCCATCCAAAATCGGTTGAAAACAATGAAGTCACCATTTTTTACAGCTGAGTAGTATTCCATTGTGTATATATACCACAACTTGCTTAGCCACTCATCTGTTGTTGGACACCTGGGTTGCTTCCAGGTTTTGGCTATTACAAATTGTGCTTCTAAGAACATATGTGTACACAGATCTTTTTGGATGGATATGTTGGGTTCCTTAGGCTATATCCCCAGGAAAGGAATTGCAGGATCATAGGGTAGGTCCATCTCCAGCCTTCTGAAGGTTCTCCAGACCCAATGTCTCTTTCTAAGTCATGTAGCCTCTAGAGCTGGTGAGGGAGGGTCAGTGGCTTACTCCCTGGTTGGAGCCACTCCACATGAGCCCCAGCATAAGTATACAGTGACCACTAGCTATTTAGTTTCTATTGCATTCTCATCCAAGCCATCTGCCACCTGCATACATACAATGCTTTCCAGTATGGTATCAGGTTCTGTGAGAGGAAGGTTCCTAAACTTGACTCATTTACTTCCAGTCACATCAGTTTTATTTTCTAATGAATAATATCTATTGCAGTGTTTTTCATGTTACATCTGCAATATTTTTGAGACTTAAGCTCATATTTTTCCAGACCTACCACTAAAGGGAAAGTCTTATTGTTGAGAATCCCTGCCTACCCAAAGAATGTGTCTTTCAAATTTCACTTGTAGGTGGAACTGAAAAACAAAGGACAATGAGGGAAGGTATAAGGTGAAATTTGGACTAGGTAGAGTGTGTTACAGTAAAGTGAAGGACTCTGGGGAATGAGAGAAAAAAAAAAAAGATTGAAGGGACACTGAGGTCTTGCTGTGTCTCCTAGAGACCAATTAAGTGGAAATGAGAGGCTGTGCCTATGTGTTAAAGATGACACTATCAAGCGTTATTTCCCCCCAATGAAATAAGATTAAATTAAAAAAAAAAAGATATTCAGCTGTGAGACCCAGCACCCATGAGGATCATCTCTCTAGACAGATTAAAATGATGTCCTCATTTGCTGTGACATTCAGCCTCATTGATTAGCCAGAGTGAAATGCTGAATGAAAATGTGACATAGGAAAGAGGAACTAAAAAGTTACTAGACTAGTATTTGCATAATTTATGCCTATTTAAAATATTAATGCTCATTTTAAATTATTATATTCACATATATTCCTAAAGAAAATAAAATTCTAGTTTCTATAATGTGAAAGTGTGATGTTTCAAGTCAAAAAACCTCAAGTTACTGTCCTTCAGAACTGCAGTCAGAAGCTTCTCTAGTCAAAAATAAAACTTTTGAAAACTCTACTTGTGTGAATGAATCATAAATTTCTCAAGCCAGATGGTATTAAGCCGTATCCTGCCAATAGTGACATCACTTTCAGTACTACAGCAAATGAAATTAGCACTATCTGGCACTTTGATTTTTCAAGTGTTAATTTGTTAGACATTCACAGTCTAACATGATAGTAGCTGTTTGAATAGGTAACTTTAGATGAATGTATTACATTATTTTTTTTCTGTCATCATGGTCACTTATTCAGAGGTACCAGCCTTCCTCTCTGAAAATTTTTTTCCAACTAAGAATCAAGTTGCAGAAGCAGATTTTTGGAACCAGAGCTCTGGCAAACTCACTCTTTAGGGTAACTTGTATTCTACACCAATGAAGTGCCTAGCAGATTCAGTTCTGTGGACTTCAGTCCATTGTGTGTATATTAAATAAATGTTCCTTTGTTATTGGCGTGATTAGTGGTTTACAATAATACAGTTGTTGATACATCTATAAAATATCTCAATTTTTTGCAAACACCCCCAGGCTAGGCCCTACTCTACCATCATGCACCAGGACCTGAAAACCACCTCTCCCTGAGTCCTTTACTTTGGTACAATACACCAAAACCAGTTCAAGTGCCACTTTGTGTTTTTTTCTATTTAATGCTAATAGTATGTGATTCTGCAACTTCATTCTAAAAGTATTCAAGACCAGAGTTGTCATTTTTCATTAATTAGTAACTGAATTTCCTAAGAGCAGCACTGTTAAATTGTTAAGAATCTACACACACCTCATCTGCACTATTCCAGTCTTTAGGTCCATGGTTGTTTAACAATTTGTTTGGCTTTGTATGTTAACTCTCTATTCAGCCACCAGGTTCCAGATGCCAGCACAATGCTGACCAGACTTCCCTGGACAGACAACCCCACCAATGTGTCCTGGAGCTCTACTTCCCCAGAGTTCCAACCTACTAGGGAAAGAGAGAGGCAGGCTGGGAGTATGGATCGACCTGTCTATGCCCATGTTCAGCAGGGAAGCAATGACAGAAGCCAGACCTTCCACCTTCTGCAACCCACAATGACCCTGGGTCCATACTCCCAGAGGGATAGAGAATAGGAAAGCAATCAGGGGAGGTAATGGGATATGGAGATTGGGTGGTGGGAATTGTGTGGCACTGTACCCCTCTTATCCTATGGTTTTGTTAATGTTTCCTTTCTTAAATAAAAAAATAAATAAAATAAAAGAATCTATGCACACATCACTCACATAGGTGTATAACGTATATACAAGAATATATAGTCATTATTTCTGTGTCATTTTATTACTTATGTATGCCCATGTACAAGTTATAAATGTTATATCCTGAAGATTCTTAGAGACATGTGTGGTAGTATTTTTCCCCAGGATCTTAACAAATAACTATCTTTAACTTTTATCATAAATCTGTTTCATGTTTTTTATATGTTCTCTATATTGATATGTCTCTTACCTATGTTCTAAACAGTAGGTAAAGTTGTCAAAGATATCACTGGAAACTTGATCAAAGGTGCAATTTGCATTCTCAGAAAATGTATGTACACTAACAAAGTTTTAAGTATTTTCTGTCTATAATTGGTTATTGAATCGCAAGATCCGACATAAGGTACTTTTGATGCCTTGCATCTGTTGTATGTTATTTATGATCCTATAAGATCTACCTATTATGTATTATGATCATATCCATTGAAGTTATAACATATATCTAATGTACATACATGTGTAAAACTATATATGCATCTCTCTCTCTCACCCCCAGGGATATCGCTAGGGCTCAGTGTCTGCACTATGAATCCACTGCTCCTGGTGTCCATTTTTTTTCATTTTATTGGATAGGATAGAGAGAAATTGAGAGGGGAAGGGAGAAAAAGAGGGGAAGAGAAAGACACCTGCAGACCGTCTTCAACTGTAGGTGGGGAACTGGGGGCTTGAACTGGGATCCTTGTGCTTCGTACTATGTGAGCCTAACCTGGTTAGGTGCCACTTCCCAAACTCCTATACATCTCTCCCTCTCTCTCTCTCCCTCTCTCTCTCTTTCTCTCTCTCTCTCTCTTTCTCCTCTCTCTCTCTCTCTCTCTCTCTCTCTCTCCCCCTTTCACCCACATACAAATACAGGTCAGTCACCATTAATAAAGATTGGTTAGTGGCTATTTAAACTCAATAATGTCCTTGAGAGTTCCCATGTTCAATCCCTGGCACCATCATAAGGCAGAGTTCAACAATACTTTGGTAAAGCACATATAACAGATTACCTAACTTACTGATAGAACTTTAGAAACAAGGAAAGAGAGAGAAAACACAAGGTGAAAATTGAACTGGTGTAGTGTATTATACCATAGCAAATATCTGTGGGGGAGGAGGGGATGAGAAGAAATGAAGAGGGTGTTGGGGTTCTGGTATAGGATGGTGGAAATAAACCTTTAATGTGGGCTAAAAATGTTTTCTAGAGATATGTTTTGGAGAGATGAGAAATTATATCCATGTACCAACAACTCTTTACTGTAAATCATTATTTCCCCAGTAAAAGTATTGGGGGAAAGTATTAGTATTCTCCTTCTTCTTCTAATAACAGTGTGTGTGTGTGTGTGTGTGTGTGTGTGTGTGTGTGTGTGTTTGTGTGTGTGTGTGTGTGTAACTGGAGACGGTTAAGAAAATGATGTTGAGGGTCCCACAGGCACTGACCCTCTCCCCAGAAACACACTCTTCTGTGTGAAGAGGAAAGTGTACATGAGTCGGGGAGGTTAGAAACTTTGCTAGCTTCTGATTACAGGACAGAAAATCAAGTGAGTCACTGCTGAGAGTTACTCTCTGCTCTCAGGGGGACAGCTGCTGATTTCTAGGACAGGAAACTTGCTTCAGGCAGAAAATCTCCTGAGTTCTTCCACTCCTCTTGGTCCTCCCCTGACAACTTGAGTATCTTCTAGAAGTGAACAATTGTGGTTCTACTTGCAAGTTGGCATGGATTTCTTATTGCTAATTTTAAACTGTGAGTTGAAAACGTCATAAGTAATCACCTAATAATTACCTAAATCTTATAATTGTACACATCTCTCATAGACCAATGCAATAAGATACACGTGCCCTTTCTATGATATTGATGGATTCCATTTGTCTCCTCAATATTGGAATTATTTTTCTTTTTCATTTTTATTAGTGACTTAATAATGGTTAACAGATGGTAAGATAGCAGGTGGATCCATACTCCCAGCCTATCTCTATCTTTCCCCAGCGGGGCAGGGCTCTGGAGAAATGAGCTTCTGGGACACACTGGTGGTGTCATCTGCCCAGGAAAGTCAGTTTGGCATCATGGTAGTATCTGCAACTCAGTGGCTGAAAGGTGGTACGATACAAAGGAGGACAAATTATTTAATAAATGGGAGCCCAATCTGCTCTATTATTTTTATTTTTACTGAAAGCGGTAAAACACTTGCTAGGTATCAAATATTTTTTGAGATAGTGAGTTGTATTTCTCATCAGTCCAAGATCCTGAAATTATCTCCATTCCACAAAATATGGTGCTGAAGATGAGATAAGCTCAAAACTGTACCCAGAGATTTACAGCTGGTAAACTACTAGCACTCCACCCAAATCAGATAGACTCTGTGAATTGTGGCCTCGTCATTAATGTACGTACACTGCAGTAATATCTTGAATAGTCAGTTAGCAAGAACTGAAATGTCAATGAACTCATCATGGAAACTTCTTGGACATTTATGTGAATCATAAGTCAGCTGGTCTGGTTCTGTAAAGAGACTGCTTCCCAAAATACTCCACAATGTGAACAAGCAGAGATACACTCAACAGTCCAGATCTTCCTCAACCACCAGAATGCAGGGGAGAGTCAGCATAAGAAAACTTACCTCCAGAACCATGATGCCTGACATTCTGTTAACAGAATCATAAATTAATGGGGCAAATAGAGAAACAAAATTTAAAATATTTTCTTGGTTACCTAAATGCTGAGATAACACTGAAAAATCTTCACACAGGATCCAATATTGACAGAAATGCTCTGAGGACAGTGTGAAGCCTGTTCCTGGGTTTGAGACCATCCTAAACTCACATCATCTGGTGGACTGTTTAGTAAAGTTTACCCTAGGCTTTAAGTAGGTTTCTCTTCTTTTTAAGTTAACACTGTGATGCACAGAGCCATTTTTCTTATCTAAAGCATCCACATTTAAATGAATTCATGTGCAATGAAGTTGATTCTCTCATAAATACACTAAATTTAATGTGGCCCAGATTTTTACCTTCAGACACATAGTAGTTATCCAGGTATAATTCAGTAGTTGTACTTTTCTAATTGTAACTCACATTTGTCTACTTGTAACTCACCCTCTTTATATTAAATGCTATAGAAGTATAAGGAGACTAATACAATTGTAGTAATGAACTCCAATTTAAGATCACATAAATAATGCAGCACACACAAAGTTCAAGTTTGCCAGATATTAAGTACATGACCTGTCAGTAATTATGTAACCTTTCTGAGCCTCTTTATGTTATTGTTGGAACTGGATTGTGGAAAGTAAGTGTGGTAGCAACTAAGCAGCTCTCTCTTTGAAATGATTTTTTTTTCCTGAGAGGCTACCTCTAGAACTGTGAAGGAGATCAAAATAGCTCATATGCACAACATCGTGTGAGTATTAAAGTAGAGAGCGTGCTCAAAGCATCGTGTGCGGAGCACTAAATGGAAATGTCTGAGTAGTGACAACAGTGAAGATCATCATCAACAGAATGGTGGTGGGGACATCAGGCTGAACTTACTTGGGATATTCAGTTCAGGTGATTTTTAAAGTATTTTGAACTGCATTAAGTCTATAGTTTTAGGCTGCAAGGGCAACTTTATCACCTACCAGTTATGACTTGTAGACATGTTTTTTCATGTATAAAACCATATAGAAGTCTTGAGGCCCTCGTCTTGGAGGTCCAGCTGAGTGGGCATCAATTCTGGGAACAACGTAGGCTTTCACAAATGACCTCTGTAGGATTACTAGCCATTGCTGCTGTCTACAGTTAAGTGAAGGTGTCAGACTGAAAATTCTCATCATTACTTATCTCCCTTTTAAAATAATGGATCAATTTGGTAACCTTCCGCTTTTGCCCAAGACCAGTAAGACTCTTACAAATGAGTGAAAACTTCACAGTAATATTAAATATCTCACAATTCTCAAAACCAAATAATATGCTATAATTCAGTAGAAGGCAGAAGGATCTAAGAATAAATCAATAGCTGAGGAATAATAGCCATCATGAAGTACCAATATTTGAGGCCGTAATGAGAAGTGACAGGCTTTGTTGGTCTACTGCATATCAGTCTATGACTCACCTCATTAATACTGGCAGCTATTATTGATCTCATAAAGAAAGATAATATGAAAAAATGACAACTGCCTAATGGATTTCACAGGCAAGAAAAGAAGAACAAAAACCATCAACTATAGTAGCATGTTACTAACTGCCTTGCTGCTGACATCTACAGAGTTGCTGTACAGGTCACATTAGGTGATATATTCACACAGGAAAACAACAGGAAATAATTGTAGAAGAATATCCAAACTAATACGGCCCCTGTTATTTATTCTCCAGGCATCTTTACTTCTTTAATCTTCAAATTTTTTCAGCAACAAGCTAATCTAATATAAAATTGTGATAATGATAACATGCGTAAATGTCTTGAGTTTTTAAGTTTGACTTGGTGCTAACAGATTCCCCCTAATGATTCATCTGACGGTTGTAACTAGAACTGCAGTAAATTTTCCTGTTCAGAATATTCAATTATAAAATGCTCACTTCAATCAAGACACCTAGTAAACATGTCATCAGGGAATCGAAATAAAATGTCCTCTAATAAGAAGAAGGCTTGCTGCAGTAATCATATTCATGTGAAGACATGAATTAGGAATAAATAATGCTGTTTGTAGACAGCATAACATTTCCAATGCAATGGAGTCACTTTAAACTTAAAAAAAAAACTAAGTCAAGATTTGTCTTTTCACCAGAATGTTTGACTTTTTTTGAAAGTATGCCTACCTTTCACTAGTAACAAATATGTATGTAAAATAAACTTATGATAGATTTTAATGTATATAAGTAGAATGTATATGTAATAAATATAAATATGATAGTGTTAGATATCAGCTAAACAGACTCTCAGTCTCTTTTCTGTGGACTTATGTCACCTGTGTATACATATACAGTAGTGTCAGCACATGCTTATTTTGTGCAGAGGGAAGACAGAATGTGTATTTCTAACAATATGACAAAAGTGAGTAGAATCAAGACATCAGATATATGATCTTAATCCTTGAAATTATTAGCATATTGGAAAAATAATATATTATTAATAATAACAATAAATAATAATATTAATAATTAGGGCATCAAAACTGTTGGCAAGTTATTTCCTGTCAGGAAAATAAAATAACTCCTTTGGAGAAAAATACTGCCATTAGGAAAAAAATTTTCTTTTTTGGGATATTGCTTAAGCTGTATTATTAGGAGGAATTAAGAGATTTTATTGCAAAAAATAAATAAGTAATAATAATAAAATAAAAAGTGTTCTTATTGCAAAGATTTCCCATACGTTTGATCAGTAAGTTACAGCAGAATACAAACAAAGTGATTCAACTCTGCCACATTACCAAATCAAACCGGGGTTAGATGAAAGTTTCATACATTCATAAATTCTACAAAGAACTGAGAAGGTTGGAAACAAGAAGTTTATGGCTCAGGGCCTACAGTTTAGTGAGTAGAGGACATGTTGCACAAACCTCAAGTCCTAGGGTTGATCCTTGTCCCCATGTATGGAAAATTTGTGCTCTGACTTCTCTGATTAAGTAAATATTTCCCTTAAAATATAAGAAGTATGACAATGGGAGGCCGAGCGGTGAAGCCGGTCTGCAGGTGTCTGTCTTTCTCTGCCCCTCTCTGTCTTCCCCTCTTCTCTCAATTTTTCTTTGTCCTGTCCAACAACAACAATGACAACAATAATGACAATGACAACACAAATGCAACAGAAATGGGGAAAAAATGGCCTCCAGGTGCAGTGGATTTGTAGTGTAGGCACCGAGCCCCAGCAATAACCCTGGAGGCAAAAAAAAAAAAAGTATGACAATGAAGCTGAGGAATATCATGTCAACTTGAATCTCAGGCTGTTTTCATTTCCTACCTTCTAGTGAAGGGATCCTTCATGTGCTTTTGGCTTTTATTGATGCTTCCATGTCTTCAATGCCTATGATCAAATATTTCACTTTAAAAGAAAGAAGCAGACAAACAGAGCAAGAAGAGGAATGAGAAACAGAGAGAGTGAGAGAGAGAGAGAGAGAGAGAAAGAGAAAGAGAGAGAGAAAGAGACCACTTCCTTCAGTGATTAAGGGGCAGGACACCAGCAGTGTGGATGAGGAAAGAAATCAAGAACCTAGTTGAACTATCACACTGCCCCCTCAAACTTAATTTAATTAATAAATATGTTAACTTGAATAAAATAATTATAAATACTATTAATTCAATAATAGTCTTTCCCTGTAACAAGAAGACTTGTGGTGAAGGAAACTGGTCAAAGATGGAAAGAAATAATTCAAGAAAGTCTAATCATAGATTTAATACTGAACTTCCAGTAATACAAAAAATCTACAGAGTTGAATTTCCAAAATATTCCCTAGATTTATGTTCAGCATCATAGGATTGAGAGCAAGAATATCACAAAACCACTGTGATCCAACAGGATATCTTCTGCTTCCCAAAATTACATAAACCATTTACATTCACCTTTAGCAACAAAAACATATTTCATTGAAAGGAAAATACCTATGTTTCTTTTCACTAACTTTTAATGAGACACCAGGGAATGGACTCAAGAACTTACACATGCACAGTACAATTTAATTTTTGAGAGAGAGAAGAGGAAATAGAAAGATGCCACAGTATCCTCTCATACTTTTCATGGCATATTGTTCTTCTTAAATATATTTTTAGTCAGGTGTTCATCAAAGACTTGAGAAACTTATCTCATGTAATTCTTACTGTGTACTAGTTAGGTAAGGGCTTGGTTATACATTTTATTTATTTGTTTGTTTATTTATTTATTTTGACTTTTTATTTTGACCTTTCATTTTAAATGTTTGGCTGTCAGGGTTCTCCCTGACCCACACCCTCACTGAAGCTTTATACCTGCATGAATACCCCACTCTTGGTGGACTTCTCCTTCTTTCCTTCTTTCCCTTTTATTTCTCAGATAAAAACATGTAGAGAGAGAGAGACAGAGAGAAGGAGAGACACCTTAGTAATATTTTATTACTTTGGAATCTCCCCCTTTACGTGAACTTCTCATGTGAAGACTGGAGTAGGTGGTGAGGCTAGAGCCAGATCCTTCAACATAACATAGTGTGTGCTCTATTCAGTGAACCATTTCCCACCCCACTAAATATCCATTTTTAAGATAGGTTACTTGAAAATAAAGATAAATGATTAAAACAGTAAGTGATCAGCAGAAGTTTTAGTGGTGGACTAGGGGCAAACAGAGACCCTGAGAAAAAGATATCTTGACTAGAATGGACATGTCCTATTATGGGATGAGATACGGCGGGTCCCTATGTAAATGATAATTCTGGAATGACCAATCACTGCTGACTGATCACAGGGACCAATAGCAGAAGCCGATGACCTGCTCCCATTCTGGTCCACAAACTACATATAAATGCTTGATGCTGAAAAGCTGGAATAAGGGCTGAGGGTCACTCTTTATAGTTTCCTGTGCATCTCTTCACGTTTCCTGTAGATTAAGAAAAATTTACCTTATCCATAGCATTCCACTGATTCTTTAGTGGAATCTTCTAGGATAGACTCAGTGATAGGAAGTTTATTGAGGTCTCCTTAAGAACTCCCACACTCCACCTGACCTGGGTCTCCATTTTCTCAGTGACTTTGGCATCACACAAACTCCTAAGTGGAAGATTAATAAGATTAATTAATTAATATTAATCGGAGAGGGATTGAATGATGACAAATATAGAGAGTACACACATTACCATGTGCAAGGATCTGAGTTTAAGCCTGCTGGGCTGTGGGGAACTTGGTGAGCAGTGTCATGTTTCTTTCTCTGTCCTTTTCCTTTTCTCTTTTATGACTCTCTGTTTCTATAAAAGAAGAGAGAAAGAGAGAGAGAGAGAGAGAGAGAAATACGAGGAACAGTGGAAGCACTAAGCCCCAGAAATACACTAAGAGTATCTGAAGAGCAGGGTCATTAGATCCAGAATTTCCTGTGATGTGGCACAGTAAGTTATTCTATAAAGATATAAAGATTGACTACATTTTAACTGATTTAATTTCATCTTTTTAATATACACAGTAAATGCCTTTTTTGACAATTGGGCAGAATTAGAAATAACTCTATGTATTTATAAAGAAATAAACTTTTTGCCCTCTTATTACATAATATTAGCTTCTTAATGCACAAATGGATAAAAACACAAATATTATTTGGACAATTATTTATAAACCAAGACAAAAAATTGAAATGATTTTCCTTTTGCAATAAGCTATCAAATAACTGTCTGAATAGACAATTCACATGCTTGCCTTTCAAAAATTCTAACTAGCAGTTAGAATTTCATATGTCTCCAGAAAAGTACATAAGTTATAAACAAAGCAATGCTCACGGATTAATCTAAATATTCTTCAAGTTATGTAAAATCATATCAATCTTTTAGAGTAATGTCATGTGTATGCTGTTTACAAGTACTATACAGGAGTTTATTAGATTTATAAATGACTCTCACAGGAGTGGTGTACCATTCCTAAAGAACATATTTTTTGGTAATAAATGCAAATTTCACTCTGGGCTTAAAAATATAAAACTTCACAACAGAATTTAAATTAGGATGAAGACTGTGTTCCTCATTCAGAGTATCATGGCTTTTAACTTCAGCCCAAAATATGAAGTCATGTGGCTGAATTTTGAAATATTTAATATTACATTATAGGCTAATTACTGAGTAATAAAGAACGTCAGTGTTCCTGGGAGAAAAATGTAATTACATTGGCTTGACTGCCAAAGAAATTGCACCACAAGTGCAGTTGCTTTATTGTTAATGATATGTAAATTGTCACCAAAATGTTGCAGTCTAAAGGCTATTTTTATTGCAGGAACAATGCATGTTAATAGAAGTTCCTTGTAATTATGTTAACTCATAAATTTATGACATTTAGTGACATATATATTTTGTGGCTTTGATATTTGACCATGCTCATAAAGGCCTTACTATAATCAATTTTGTCAATCAAATATAAAAGAAACAAAGTTACATGGTTCTTTGAGTGAATTTTTCCATTGTTTTTATTGTGCTTTCCTTTTATTAAATTAAATGAATAAACCTAAGAATAAATTTTCTCTTCATGTTTCACTGTCGCAATTCTCTAGCTATTGACTGTGACATTAAAGAGGCTGAATTTAATATATGTTGCAGTAAATATACCATACTTTATGCTTATTTATTTTTTTTAATTAAAGACAGGCAGAGAGAGAGAGAGAGAGAGAGAAACTACAGCACTGGAAGTTTCCCTCAAGGAGATGAGGCCAAGTTCAGTCCTGAGTCACACACATGATGAAGCAGCACACTACCCAAGTGAACTACTTCACCAATCTTATACTCTTTTACTTAAGATAGATTGTTCTTAGATTGCCCAATGTACGTTAAAAAATTGTTGGGCGCCACTGTGTTCATATGACTTAAAATAGAATCCTGATGTTGATCACCAAAATATTTATGTTGTCAAATCTGCAAGAGGGTTTTTTTTTTGTAAATTTCTAATTGATATCTAGGAATCAGTGACTATAACAAAACCTAAAAATTGTTACTGATTAGATAATGAAGTAAATACCTGTGATTAAGATTTACCTTGAGTATGAGCATAGCTCCCTAATCAGTGATAATCAATGCTTCTGTAGTAACTATTCTTACTATTAGACTTTCCAGAGTCAAATCATGGAAAATAAGCAAGTAAGGTTGACAAGTGTGTACCCAGCAGAATGGTGAAGAGGATCATGGTTTGGTAGAGAGAGTGATGTGAAGATATATATCACAAGGAGGAAAGAGATTGTGTCATTGTGTCAACAACTGAGCAAATACAATTTCCACAATAAAATAATTTAACAAAGAATATATATTCAGAGTTATCAGTTAGTACTAGGGTTCCTTTAAGAATATGGATGACTTAGTTCACTTAACATAATTCCTTCTAGCTCTGTCCAAGATGGGTCAGAGAAGGTGGGTTCATTGTTCTTGATAGCTGCATAGTATCCCATTGTGTATATATACCACAGCTTTCTCAGCCACTCATCTGGTGTTGGGCACCTGGGTTGCTTCCAGGTTTTAGCTATTATGAATTGTGCTGCTATGAACATAGGAGTACACACCTCTTTTTGGTTGGGTGTTATGGAGTCCTTGGGGTATAACCCCAGGAGAGGAATTATTGGGTCATATGGAAGGTCCATGTCTAGCCTTCTGAGAGTTTTCCAGGAGTGAGGAAAGAGTTTGAAAGAGTTTGAAAGAATTGCCATCAATAATGCAGAAACAAAATGAGACTATGAAAGAAAGCACTAACAATCTAAAATATCAATAAATATCAATGGCCTGAATTCACTTATTAAAAGGCACAGAATAGGAAAATGGATCAGAAAACACAACCCAACTATATGTTGTCTGCAGGAATCCCACCTAATTCAACAAGACAAACAGAGACTCAAAGTGAAAGGATGGGAAACTAGCATACAAGCCAATGGACCACAAAAAAAGGGAAGGAATGGCTATGCTCATATCTGACATGATAAACAATAAAAGAAATAAAATTTAAAAATATAGGGATGGACATTACTTAGTGCTCAGAGGATCAGTCAATCACAAGGACTTAATGGTTATCAACATATAGGCACAATTATTAACATCTATGCGCCCAATGAGAAGCCATCTAAATACATCAAACATCTACTGAAAGAGCTACAATATATTAACAATGACACAGTAATATTAGGGGAGTTAAACACCCAACTCTCTCAACTTGACAAATCATCCAGGCAGAAGATCAATAAAGAAATGAGGGAGCTAAATGAAGAGATATATAAACTAGAACTATTGACATTTTCAAAGTAAAAATGATGATTCCACCATTTTCAGCCCATCTTGGATGGAGCTTGAAGAAACTATGTTAAATGAAATAAGTCAAAAATAGAAGGATGAATATGGGATGAACTCACTCACAGGCAGAAGTTGAAAAACAAGGTAAAAAGAGAAAACACTAAGCAGAACTTGGACTGGAGTTGGTATATTGCACCAAAGTAAAAGACTCTGGTGTGGTTGGGGGGGTGGGTGGAGTTCAAATCCAGGAACAGGATGCAGAGGACCTAGCCAGGGTTGTGTTGTTGTATGGAGGAATGAGAGATGTTATGCATGTACAAACTACTGTATTTACTGTCCTCTCTCAAACATTAATCTCCCAATAAAGAAATAAAAAATAAATAAAATAGTGTGTATATATATATATATACACTATATATATATATATATATATGCTAAGAAAAGTGGGGGAAAAATAATTAAAGAGCCATTGAGGTGAAGTAGAGACCATGTTTTTGTTTCATTTTGTATAAATTCAGTAAAGGCAGAAAAATGTTCTTAAAAGACAAAAAATTTACTAAAAAACATCTAAATTTTCACATCACAGCCAATAATGTCTCAGGATCAAGTGTATACCAACAGACCAATGGAAAGTGGCTGGAAGGACTTTGTATAGCAGAGGCAGCTAGATTCCTGAGATACAGCTACACTTGGGGTACCATTTTGATTTGTAGAGACTGAGTAGGGGTACAGGGCAGTAGCAGGGGAGAATGCACAATGGTAAAGTCAGAAACCACAGTGCAGCCTAAGAAAGGCAGACACAGCAAGATCCTGAGCCTGGGATAACAACTCAGAACAGGTGGAGGAAAAGAAGCCTTGGGAAATCATATCCAATTATCCACCACCCACTCATAGTTTATCCCAGCTTAATCTAATATAACAAAGAACATGCTCCTTCCCCATCACACCACCACAAAAGCACAGTTACAGCCACACTCGCAGGTTGAACAACACCCAACAAAAACACAGAAAAAAATACAAATATTCACCTGCATAAAGATTCTGGAACCACATCTAAATGTGATTTCAGAAAGCTAATTATGAAGGCCATTCAGGACTCCAACTATAACATACAAATGCAAATTGAGGGATATGGAAACCTATTCATCAAAAAATTAAGAATTTCACTAAGAGAGTGCCAAGAAGAAACACAGGAGCTAAAAAAATAGCCTTGACAGCTCCCTAGCCTACAGGTAATTCTTGTATCCAGAATAAATCAGCTTGAGGATAGAATTGCAAAACTAGTATAGCCACAGCTTTGGAATATAACTAAAATATTCCTACTAGCTATCTACAGAATGGAGATACCCCCAACTCTTCATTGACACTAATCCAGTCTTTAAATTCATGACTAGTCAACAACTTGTTTGGCTTTATACATTAACTTTTTCAGCCACCAGGTTCCAGATACTAGCATGATGCCAACCAGACCTCCCTGGATGGACAACCCCACCAATGTGTCCTGGAGCTCCAATTCACCAGAGCCCTGCCCCACTAGGGAAAGAGAGAGGCAGGCTGGGAATATGGATCAACCTGTCAATTCCCATGTTCAGTGGGGAAGCAATTACAGAAGCCAGACCTTCCACCTTCTGCATCCCCATTAATGACCCTGGGTCCATACTCCCAGAGGGATAAAGATTAGGAAAGCTATCAAGGGAGTAGATGGGGTACAGTGTTCTGGTGGTAGGAACTGTATGGAGTTGTGCCCCTCTTTTTATTTTTTTTCCTCCTCCAGGGTTATTGCTGGGCTCGGTGCCTGCACCATGAATCCACCTCTCCTGGAGGCCATTTTTTTCCCCCTTTTGTTGCCCTTGTTGTAGCTTCGTTGTGGTTATTACTATTGCCCTTGTTGACGCAATTCGTTGTTGGATAGGACAGAGAGAAATGGAGAGAGGAGGGGAAGACAGAGAAGGGGAGATAAAGATAAACACCTGCAGACCTGCTTCACCGTCTGTGAAGCGACTCCCCTGCAGATGGGGAGCCAGGGGCTCGAACCGGGATCCTTACTCTGGTCCCTGCACTTTGCGCCACATGCGCTTAACCCACTGCGCCACCGCCCGACCCCCGAGTTGTGCCCCTCTTATCCAATGGTTTTGTCAGTGTTTCCCTTTTATAAATAAATTTTAAAAAAAGAATTGCAAAACTAGAAGATAGCACTTCTCACATTCTTGGAGAACAAAGCAATTGAAGAAATAGTCACAAAAAAAAAAAAAGAAAGCAGTCTTCTGTGAGTTATCAGACTCCATCAGAACGAAGAATATGAAAGTTTCAAGGGTCCCTGAAGATGAAGAGAAAGAGAGAGGAGGAACAGGGAGCAGATTCAAAGCAAGTATTGCAGAAAACGTCCCACATCTAAATAATGGACAAAAACAAGATATGGTAGAAGCTGAAAGGAAGCCAAAGCTACTGAAATCTAAACAAACAACCCCAAGATATATCACATTAACATTGTCCAAATGTTAGGTCAAGAAAGAAATATTGCAAGCTAAAAGGGGAAGGAAAAAGCTAACTCTGTATGTAGGCAAAACCATCAGGCCATTGTTAGATTTCTCAAGAAAAGCCCATGAATCAAGAAAGGAATGACATTTTTATAATATCAAGAGGTAACTATTGCCAACCATATGTACAATATCCTGCCAAATTATCCTTAAAGTATGAAGAAGAAATCAAAAGCTTGTAAAAAATACAAAAACTGAAGGATTTCACCAACAACAACCCTGCCCTGCAAGAACTATTGAAAAGAGTACTATAAAAAAAGAAGTGATGGAACTCTATTTGTAAATGAGGTGATCTATGGTAGAATACAAATGGAAACTCCCACAAAAGGACTAACCATATAAAAAAAAAAAAAAAAAAAAAAAAAAAGGAAGGGCAAAAAGATAGAGTGATAGGATCAATGTGAGTAAACCAAGGCCAACTATCAAAGGCCAGATAGTAGAACAGAGACTCTTTTAAGTCTCAATCTTTGCCTCAACTTTGCTGGTAATAGAAGAAAAAATGTTATGTGGGGTAGGTCAAGAAAAGCAGGATGAATATGGGATAACTCTGCATGTAAGTAGAACTTAGGAAGCAGGAAACATGGAATGAAACTTGGACTGGGGGAAGGGTACTGCAACAAAGCAAGAGACTCTGGGGAGGAAAAAGAACAGAGACACTGGAGGCCAAATGAGATTGAGGCCCCTGATGGGGGTGGGAATAAAATTGTGCATCAGACCCCTATTAATCAGAATAGGAAAACCACATGCATGTGTAGACAAATGTACGATAATTCATTAACCCCACCCAATACAACTATATGTATGAACCTGTGGAAATATTGCAGAGTAATTAAAAAGCTCTCCTGAATCAGGTGTTCCAAATATTTAATACATAATGTTGTTAGGAAAAAAAAATGACACTTTATGGAAGTTGTCAATAAGCCAAATTCTCTTCAATGTAGTAACAATCTCTATACCTTGTCTGTGTGAGGTTAGAAAAAAAGTCCCAATTTTTGGATGGGGTCATTTGCTTTTTTGGTGCTAAGTTTGCTGAGCTCTTTATATATTTTGGTGATTAGCTTCTTGATGTCTGGCATGTGAAGATCTTCTCCCATTCTGTGAGGGGTCTCTCTGTTTGTTTAATAGTTTCTTTGGATGTGCAGAAGCTTTTCAATTTGATGTAGTCCCACTGGTTTGTTTCTGCTGTAGTCTTCCTTGCATTTGGGTTTGATTCATCAAAGATGTCCTTGAGGTGTAGGTGGGAAAGTGTTTTACCAATATTTTCCTCTACGTATTTGATTGTTTCTGGTCTGACATCCAGGTCTTTGATCCATTTGGAGTTGATTTTTGTTTCTGGTGAGATAAAGTGGTTCAATTTCATTCTTCTGCATGTTAAGACCCAGTTTTCCCAGCACCATTTATTGAAGAGAGCCTCCTTCTTCCATTTAATCCTTTGGGCCCCCTTATCATCAACAGAAGTTGAGTAAGAAGATCTGAAAGGGAAACTAAAAACAGGACCTGAGCAAATTGTAAGTAGGGCACCAAAGTAAAAACCCTGTGGTGAGGGGTAGACATGCAGCTTCCTGGGCCAGTGGGGGGGTGGGAGTGGGTGCGAGGGATGGGTCACAGTCTTTTGGTGGTGGGAATGGTGTTTATGTACACTCCTAGTAAAATGTAGTCATACAATCACTAGTTAATTAATATGAGAGGGGGGAAAATTAATTGTATGTCTCAAAGTTTTTTAAAACACAGACTGAGTCTTTTTAATATATAGACTGTGTATTTGATATGCAGACTCTCTCAAAAGCCTAGACCAAGTAGATCAGAAGCAACCAATAGCACAGCTATATACAAGATACTGGGTACTGTACAGCAAACCCTAACAAAAGGACTTTTCAAAGTTAACCCAATTACCAAATAATGTGATGATAACATTAACTATTGATTGTCTTTTTGAAACCTAAGACAGCAGTAACCTCACATCTCCACTATACAGCCTCTACTTCCCCCTGTCCTGAAACCCTTGGATAGAGCCCACTTTCCCGTATGCCTCTCCCAATCCATATCAAATAATATTGCATCTGCCGATTGCAACCTAATCAACACAATGATTGCCACCTCAACATGCTTCACTTCAGATTGTGTCCAGAGACTTCACATGTGGAATAACAACCTTCAGCTTCATTACTCGGTCACGAGGTTCCAGATGTCATCAGGATACCAGCCAGGCTTCCCTGGACTGAAGACCCCACCAATGTGTCCTGGAGCTCCGCTTCCCCAGAGACCCACCCTACTAGGGACAGAGAGAGGCAGACTGGGAGTATGGACCGACCAGTCAACGCCCATGTTCAGCGGGGAAGCAATTACAGAAGCCAGACCTTCCATCTTCTGCAGCCCACAATGACCCTGGGGTCACAATGACCATGCTCCCAGAGGGATAGAGAATGGGAAAGCTGTCAGGGGAGAGGGTGGGATATGGAGATTGGGTGGTGGGAATTGTGTGGAGTTGTACCCCTCCTACCCTATGGTTTTGTTAATTTATCCTTTCTTAAATTAAAAAATAAATAAATAAAATAAAATAAAATAAAGGAAAAAGTCCCAAATACTGAGAACAGCCGTTAACCTGAAACCAACTGTTCCTTGTTCTGCGTAAATGTTTCCACCTGTACCCACCCTGTGATAACTATAAAAAAGGTGGGATGAAAAATGATCAGGGTTGCAGACTCTCCCCTTTCTTGGAAGAGTGTTGGCGGCCTAAGCTTAAACTTCCTAATAAAGGCTCTTGCTATTGCATGTGATTCTGGTCTTATTTGCGTGAGATCAGGACTCGAACTTCTGGGCGTAACAGTCTGAAGATGTCTGTTATGGTTTAAGAATTAATTGTAAATTTTATAATGCAGTCACTTTTCAGATGTATTTTTTACAAATATTTTCTTCTCACTGCATTTTTCCCATTATGGAGAGTTCAAAATTCAAAGTTTTGATTATAAAGAAGTCTGGATTGTCACTCAACTTTTATAGTGAACATTAAATTTTGATATATCTAAAGAGAAACCACTGAACAAAGAATTATTTTAGATTGAAAGAGGCCGAATTTAATTCAAATTGCAAGTTTTATTTTACTTTGATAATATTTAAAGGTTTTACAACCTTATATTTCTTCAGTTTGTATCTTTGTAATAAAATGATTTTCTAAATATTGAAAGAATTGAAATTATATTTTAAAAAACATTATATAATTTGTGCTTACTTAGGTATATCCAAACTTTTTTATGAGATTTTTTTTCTTTGATTCAAATTTCACCTAAAAACTTAGTTGTTGCTATTATTGTTAACTTTTCATTTTATTTCACTGTGGTTGCAGAATGTGGTTTTAAAGATCTGATTTCTGAAATTGTCATTGTGGCTAAGTGCTTTAGGTACATAAAATAATTTTATTTTTATACCATTTAACTTAATAAATCAGCTTACAGGAATATATTTTCTGGGAAATTAAAAATATGTCTAAAGTAATTTCATCACCACATTGCATATAAAAGAGAAAAGTGTAAGGTATTGTATATCTGACCTTATTGATTTGGTTAGAGTAAATGTTTTGGGTCAACAGGTATTTTTTTTTACTTTTTTTAAATCTTTATTTATTTGGTGCAGAGAGTCAGAAATAAATAGGGAAGTGGGAATAGAGAAGAGAGGCAGAGAGAGACACCTGCAGCACTGTTCCACCACTTGCAAAGCTTTTCTCACTGCAGGTGGGGATTCGGGACTCAAACCAGGTCCATGTGCATTGTAAGATTTGCAATCACACTTAACTAGGTGTGTCACCACTCAGACTCTCAGCAGGTATTTTTCTAATTATAAGAGAAAATCCAATACTGGGATATTTTATCTCTCTCTCTGAAGAAAAAAAAATGTCTCAGAGTTGCAAATATTTAGTGAAGACCGAAAAAAAAAACTGAGTCCAGGCAGTGGCACACCTAGTTAAAATGTTATAGTCTACAAGGATCCAGCATCAAAGCTCTGGTCCCGACTACCAGCAGGGGGTAAGTTTTGCAAGAGGTGAAGCAGGGATAACAGTCTCTCTCTGTCTCTCTTGTTGTTCTCTGGCTTGCCTTTCGTTTCTATTTCTGGCTGTCTCTATCCAGAAAGATAAAGGTATTTTTTTTAAGTGTTAAGAAATGAAAAAATAAAACAAAACATCTAGTTAAATTAAAATATTATTCAAGTGTGTCATTTTAGGAGCGTTATTCCAATGTTACATGTCTTTTTTTTTTTTTCCTTAATTGGGTGGTTAATGGTTTACAGTATAATTGTTGACATGTAGGTACAGTTCTCATCTCCCATGACAGGTGTCTGAAGAACACGCTCCCCTCCAATGTAGGTCTTTTCTGTCCTCATAACATAAGGCTTCAAAACCCCATTTCTCCCCACCTAACCCCTCCTTGCTCAGAGACCCTGCACCCACCCTACCCACTCCAATTTTCACTTTGTGTTTTCCTTTTCGGTCATTATTTTTAAGTGAGATCAGGTACTTTTCTTTAGCTATTTTAAATCACTAGTAATTCCTTTTTGATTGTCTGTGTGTTTGTTTTTGGCTCATTTCCATCTGAAATGAAGTAAAGGAGATGCCTTCGTCATTTTTAGAAGCTGAGTAGTACTCCATCGTGTATGCATACCAAAGCTTCCTAAGTACACATCATTTTTTTAGTCATCTTATTGGGGACTTAACAACTCACAGGACAGTTGTTGATATATGGTTGCAATATTTCATCTCCCCATGGTAGGTTTCTGCAGAACACTTCCATGTCCCCAACAGAGTTTTATTTCAGTCATGGTGCACCAGGGCCCAATAACTGCTCCACCTTTTTTCTTGCCATTCTTCCCCAGAATCCTTTGCTTTGATGCAGCATACCACAGCCAGTCCAAGTTTTGTTTTGTGTTTTCTTTTCCTTTATTTCTTAAGTTTCACCTGTAAGTTAGATCATCAGGTATTTGCCCTGGTCCTTATCTCATTTAATGAGATTCCCTTCAATTTTCATACAAGTTAAAGATAAAGTAACGGTTTTATCATTTTTACCAACTGAGTCATATTCCAATGAGTAGATAGAACACAAGTTTCTTAGCCACTCATCAGTCCTTTGCCATTTGTTATGCCTCCAAATTTGGCTTATTAAAAATCGTGCTGCTATAAGGGGGCAAAAAGGTGGCTAGCTGGCTGAGAGCACACATTATACTTTGTGCTACAATTAACATAGCACACATATTTACACAAAGAATACAAAAAATTAGATGGGCAAAGGTAAAGGCATACCATGAACTCTTGCATCAGGTGGCCTTCTCAAAGTTGCATTACCTTACATCCATGTGCTGTGGTTTTTAATTTATTGGAAAATCATTAGGCACAAAGAGAAAATATCAGCATTTATTTAAAGGGTTGTTGTGGGTTTTATGATGTAACCCCCCCAAAAAATTTTGTTTGGATTCATTTCCATGTTTCCCAGAAGATTCTGTTCAGTTTCTGAGGATGAAATCAGGATTTGGGGAAAGCTGAGATAGAAGGAAAAAATGTTTACAGCTATTATAGAAAACATATATCACCTCCTCTTTGCTATAGCAGGCATAAGGAATCATGAAACATAGTCTTGAAAACATAGTCTCTGATATAGTTGAGATATTTCAATAGGATAGCAATATATTCTTTTTTTCAGATTAATTCAAGTTTTAACATGATCTCTGTTGTCTTTTTTTTTCCTTCTATCTCAGCTTTCCCCAAATCCTGATTTCATCCTCATTATTTTGTGTTATGTAAAGCAGAAGTGAATTCTATAATACAGTATGGGAGGCTGAGACCTGCATTTCTCCAAATTATTTCCTACATTCTCTGAGCTCAATTGTGGTACTTTTAACAGAATAACAAGCTGAGTTTTCCAAAATATTTTGTTTCCATAATACCAAAGTAAGCACCCTACAATTCTTAATTAAAAACATGTATTGAGACTAAAAACAAAATTTAAAAGTGTATGATTCACCTTTCTTAGATTGGAAAGTTAACTATCATTTAATTTTGAAACAGAAAAATAAATTATGCAATAGGAACCCTACTACTAAGTTTATAACCAAATAATTTAAATTAAAAAATGATAAACATAGATTATATCAAAATGGCATATACAAAGTCAGTGTGGTAAATATCAGAAACAGTATAATGTAAAACTGAGCTGCCCTTTAATACCAGATAGAAGTTTTTTTTTCTTCAAGTAAGGAATTTTTCCATATCAACTGGCTTATGCCAGAGGTAGTATTTTCTGGGTGGATGTGAATACATGACTAAGGCTGGTTTCAGGGAAGGATGCTTTCTGGGCTCAGTGATGTCACTGATTTGTTAAATCCTCTTACCCCCCCCCGCCCCATATCTCTACTAAGCCTTTCTGAAGATGTTTCCCTAACTTCATTTAAAAACTCTGACACCAGTTGCAGAAAAGTCCCACTCACAGGGTCTACCATTAAGAGCCAAAGGATCCATTTCTAGAAGTCATTCCTTGAGCGGATGTTGGCATCAGTGACTTTTTTCCCCTCATCTCAGGAAAAGAGAAGAGACCTAGAATAACTTCATTCAGTTTTGGTGGAATAACTCTAAAAGCATCAGTAGACTTGTCTGCCCTTGACTGGCTGTAATTGGCCTGAATAGTGTAATATTCTTGCAAGAGCAAAAATATGTGAAAAGAAGCAGACTCAGCACAGTTGGTGAGGCTGTGCCCATAAAGTAGGGCTCCATCCAGTCAAATCTGGGGGTGGCTTATCAGTGGGACCAAGCCACGGGAGCCTTGACAAGGCACCTCTAACTTAAGGATTAAAATGAGTTGTTCAGTGAAGCCAAATCTGAGATATCCTGTGTCTGTCTATGGCCTAGAGTTTTCTTTGGAGAGAATTTCCAATGGATCTCACCAATTAGAAGCCTCACTCCACACACCCCACTGACACCTGCTTCATCTAGGAGCCAAGCCATTGTGATTTGTAACCCTCTTTCTTTTCATAGCTCATTGAATCATACACTGATGATATAGACGTCTGACTTTCTCCCAGTAAACGTATAACTTACGCCATTCACTGGAGCCCCAAAGAGAAAGCTGTCTGCATGAATTTGGCAGTGAGCACACCTGAGATAGAACTTGACATGCGACAGGAGAAAGGTGACCATCACGGAAAGCAGAGCATGCCCAGGTAGACAGGCAGACATGGTGGTGATCTGAAATCCTTCCTGTAGATTCCCAAGATAGATAGTATTTTCAGGTTCCAATGCATTACTGAGCATATATGGCATGTTCTACAGAGGGTAACATTTATTCCTGCAAATGCCAAGAAAACACTGTCTGGTGGTTCGTAATCAAGACAGAAGTGAAACAACTTAAGAAAATAAAGAGTCTCATTCAACAACATATGAGAGTGAAGCAGAACCAAACAGTCAAGCAGGAAATGGCACTCTAAATTTCTCCTCATTTGTGTTTCTAAGGCACTTAATTTAGGAGACATTTAAATGTAAATGTCTTATGATAAACTGTGCAAAAATATATTCATAATGACTATCATTTCATGAATAATAATTTCATAAAAGTGTTTTCATAAAGGACAAAATAATTCAAGTTTAAAAGGGAATTGATTGGATTTATCCATGGTGGTTTTATATATATATGAAATAGTTTATAAGGATGAACTTTTAAGTTTTTTATTATATTTATTTATTTATTGGATAGATACAGGCAGAAATCAAGAGGGAAGGGAGTGATAGGGAGAGAGATAGAGAGACACCTGCAATACTGCTTCACCACTTGTTAAGCTTTCCTCCTACAGATGAGGAACGGTGGCTCGAACCTGGGTCCTTGAGCACTGCAACATGTGCGCTCAACCAGGTATGCCACCACCCAGCCCCTAAAAATTAACTTTCTAATATAATGTTTTTTGGGTTTGTTTTGTTTTGCCTCCAGGGTTATTGCTGGGGCTTGGTGTGGGCATTATGAATCCTCTGCTCCTGTGGCTTTATTTTTTCTTTTTTTGGACAGGACAGAGAGAAACAGAGAGAGGAGGGGAAGACAGAGAGGGAGAGAGAAAGAGAGACAACTGCAGACCTGCTTCACTGCCTGTGAAGGGACGCCCCTGCAGGTGTGGAACCTGGGGCTTGAACCAGGATCCTTTTGCGGATCCTTGCACTAAGTACTATGTGCACTTAATCCGATGCACCACCGCCAAATGAATGCACCACAGGTCAAATGAAGTTTTCTTGTGTTTTGTTGTATCAAAAGATAATGATAAAGCAAGTAAAATATATCATACCAGTAAACACTTTATGCTTTGCCTTGTAAACAAACAATCAAAAAAAAAAAAACTCAGTAACTCAACCTATAGAGATTTGATGGTTGTACACCATTATGCTATACGTGTGCAACTCACAAAGATTAAAACAGCTCAATATTCTAAATGATTTTTAAAGATTTATTTTTATTTTTGGTATCCTACCTGTTGTGTGACATACTAGGTCATTAACTCAACATTCTCAATGTATGCCATTGATACCATAGGTAAATGAATGGGGAGCCACACAGCACACATATTTACATCTCTGCTAAGCAATTTCATATATAGGTCTTTTTTTAATCCTTGTAATTTCCTGTGAAAATAAATTATTTTCTTGTAACTAAGATTTGTGAAGATCGGATTGACAATTCTTCTTGTCAGGCAAAGATTCATGAGCCTATTGCCATGAATTTCCAAACAAAAAAAGTATTATTTTCAGGTTCAGATAATTAATCAGCCAATAGATGATCTATCAAGATTCTGAGATTCTAGTGAGTTCATGTATTGTCTATGTCAATGACTACCCGTTTCTCTTTATCTATTGATAGCTTCTCCATTAGAAGCAAATTGCTTGGGCACCTAGTAGAGTGCACTGCTTCTCTTATGCACAGTATAAAAATGTTTCTATCGAATAATTACTGAGAACAGAGCATTCAAGAATAAACGATGTATGACTTAAATTTTTACTAAATTGGGCACACAGTGACCAATATGTCAAAAATAAAACTCTAATGATTGTCAGCAATAGCTGAGATGTGTGTAAACAGTGTGTAGTCAGTCAGTGGTTCCCTGCAGTGACGTTAGAAAAGGACATATACTCATGGAAATTTTTGGCAATGGTATCTAGATTCTTCTTGATTCTATGTACTATAGCGCCTTCCAAACTTTCTTCTTTCTCGTCTATGCAAGTTCATACAAAAAAGAAACACACACACACATGCACACACACACACACACACAAACCTTTGGATAGAAACAGAACAATAGTTAGAAAATTAGAATGCAATACTTTATGGTTTAAAGACCATAAATTTGCATGGCAGTTATTTATTTGCCTTATCTTAATTGGTAGTAATCACCTCAGAGACCATCAATTATTAAGTAATTATGCATTTACCGTATTTGAAATTCAAGTGTTAGGGTGGGGTAAATAGTATAATGGTTATGCAAAGAGACTTTCGTATCGATTTACAAAATTACAGGACTACAGGCAGGAGTATAATTTTGCACCGTTCCCACCATCAAAATCCTGTATCTCCATTCCCTCCACTAAAAGCTACAGGAGTTCTCCCAAGGTCACAAATATGGGTTGACTATTATTTATATAACTGTCATTCTGTGTTTGTATAGATTTGGGCAGTAAGGGTAGTAGCCTAATGTTATGCAAAGAGATGATCAGTGCCCTGGGGGAGAAAAAAGACACAATACCATCCTTTTGACTTCTGAGTAATACTTCACTGAGCATATGTCCCATGACTTTTTTCTTTTTCTTTTTTAAAAATATTTATTTACTCCCTTTTTGTTACCCTTGTTGTTTTATTGTTGTAGTTCTTATTGTTGTTATTGATGCCTTTCTTGTTGGACAGGACAGAGAGAAATGGAGAGGGGAGAGGAAGACAGAGAGGGGGAGAGAAAGACAGACACCTGCAGACCTGCTTCACTGCCTGTGGAGTGGGAGACTCCCCTCAGGTGGGGAGCCAGAGGCTCTAAGCAAGAGCCTTATGCTGGTCTTTGTGCTTTGCGCCAAGTGGCTTAACCTGCTGCACCACCACCGGGCTCCCATCCCATGGTATTTTTCTACACAGTGATCTGTTGAATGGCATTTTAGTTGCTTTCATATTCTGGATATTGTGAATAATTCAGCTACAAATATGGGTGTCCATATATCTCTCAGAGTTAATGACATATATATATATATATATATATATTAGAATCGCTGGATCATAATGTATTTCCATTTGTATTTAATTAAGAATTTATTATGCCGTTCTCCATTGTGTTTGCACCAGTCTGCATTCCCACCAACTTTGTAATAGAGTTTCTCTCTCTTTACATCCTTTCCAACACTTGCTCTCTCCTGTTTTGCTGTAGACCCTTCTCACAAGTGTGAAGTGGTATCTCAACGTGGTTTGAATTTGCACGTATCTAGTGATGGGCTAAAATCCTCTTACTATAATTTCTGTTCTTTTCACCCTGTGTTCTTCCTCAGGAATTCCTATCACTTGTACATTCAACCTTTTCGCAAAGAGTTCCTTCAGTATTCCTCAATTTTTTTTCTATCCCTCATTTTTAAATTGAAAGAGTGGGCTATCTTCTAGATTAGATATTTTTGGAAATTCCATGCCAATTTTTGTAGTTTTGCAAAGTCATGTAGGGCTGGTGAAATAGCTCACTTGGATAGTGTGCTGCTTTGCATCTGTGCAACCCAAGTTCAAGCCCAGTCCCTACCATATTGAAGAATGTTTTGGTGCTTTCATCTCTTTTACTATCTCTCTCTCTCTCTCTCTCCTCCCTCTCCCCTTTTCTTACTCTCTGTCTCCGTCTTAAAATAAACAATAAATATTTAAGAAAAGAAAGTTTTCAAGATCCAAATAAACATAATATTAATTAAAACCAGTTCTTCTGTTTGTCCCTGCCTGCCTTTATCACAGTTTTTCTACCTATGGAGATGAATTCTCCAGTCTTCAAGGATTTGTCTGTTTTAGCCCAAGTAGTCTCCTGAATTAGGACAATCCAGAAGAACAAACAAACTGGCAGCTGATCCAACTAATATCAGGATATGAGTAACCTGAGATGCTGAAGGCAATATATCACTATGTCTTCTCAAAAAAGAAAGGAGGAAGAGAGAAACAAAGAAAGAGAGAAAAAGAAATAAAGAGAATAAGGAAAGAAGGAAGGGAGAAAGGGAGAAAGAAAGAAAGAGAAAGAGAAAGAGAAAGAAAGAAAGAAAGAAAGAAAGAAAGAAAGAAAGAAAGAAAGAAAGAAAGAAAAGTTCCTATAGGAATAGAAGGGAAAAGGGTTTGGAGGAACTTTGTTTATACGACAATAAAATACAAAGTCCTCAGACATTATTACAGAAAAGAAATTCAAAGAAATAACCTTTAAAACACTGACATCATCCCAAAGAGTATATTAGAATAATAAACAGAAAACATTATTACAATAGGTGGGAGGCCAACACAGTGTTTTTTTTTTTTTTTTAAGTAATCTTAACTAAAACTATTGTTAGGAAGACTCTAGGTAATAAACTGTTAACATGGGCATCTGTTAAGCATTTATATGGTAACTAGGTACATAAAATTTTAATTGGCAGTTTCTTCAGTATTTAAGAAGATATTGCTATCAACATATTTTTCATAAAGAAAGTCATGCACTACTGTCAGTTATATTTATTACACGGAGGAACATTTTAATATAATAATGCAGATGTCTTCATTCTATAAACCCAATGGTACTTAAAGCTAGGATTTTATTACTTGTACCGAGGGCCAAACAAAGCTATAAACCTGCTAAATTCTAACTCAGATACTGCTGTTGAGTTCAACACATTTGAGTTGTAAATTATAATATAAAGTAATCAAATATGTATAAAAATGGTAGTCATGGAAGCAGCATCCTGGATTCGTAATATTTCATAAGAAATCAAGAAAAGAATTTATAAACATCAGTGCTGTGCTCCCAGTTGATGAAATTCTCTTCCTGAAATATAAGGCACTTCTAATAACTGAAGAAGTGGTCTGTCAATCAACACTACCACCATTCTCTGTTTCCCTCTCCTTTATTCTCATGTTCTTTCCAGCAGAATCATATTAATCTGCTAACCCCCATTCTGACCAAATATGCCAGTAGTGTTATTAAGAGAATATTAAAACCATTAGAATATGTCTCTTCAATCTTTCTCTCTCTTTTTAAACACAAAGAACATTGAGAGACACCAACTTCAAATTTAGAGGCTTAAAGGATTAGACATGCTTATGCTTCAAGATAGAAGAAAACAGCAAAATAGCTAAATACATACACAGGGAAACAAATACATTCATATTTGAGAAGACATAGATACAGTGATAAACTTGAGGATAGCCTTGCTTTATCCTCATGAATTGCTAGGCTCTGTGTGATGGCATTACGAACTCTTTCCCTAAGAAATATTTTGTATACATTATGAATACTAAAACAGTAGTCAATTTTTTTGTTTTGTAATCTCCATAACTGTTTTTACAGGATATGCAGTTTCTGGAGTTGTTCAGAGTGAATTGTATAGCCTCATATTACTAGAATGAGTAGGTATACTCCCTAATGTTCTAGACTGTCTCTGTGACACTTCCTAAAAATTAAGATGCATCATGCCTTATATGTGGATAGAATCCATATTAGTTCAGGTTTGCAAAATGATAGTGACAATGTACAAGGAGTTTGAAGCCTATTGTTTTATTGTTGTTTGTTTGCTTTGCTTTTATTGTTATTTGTCTTTTTGTTTTGTTTTCCATTTTATTGAGGATTTAGTGTTTTGCAGTACTTTTGTTGCCACATTTGTACCATTAATCATTACCCATGATAAGTATTTGAAAAACCCTCACACCTTCAACTAAGGTCTTTTTCCACCATCATGTATTGAGACTTCAAAGCCCCTGACCCCTACCTCCCCAGCCCATTCCCTTCTCATCTTCCCCAGTGTCTTCTGTTTTGGTGCACTACACCAAACCCAAAATAAAACTTGGAGACCATCATCTATTAAGGAGAACCCTAAATCTCTTTCATACTGAATAGAAGGCTTTGAGAAATCTATTTAAGCTTCCTGAGCTTAAGTGCCATTTCTTGTAAGCCAATGATTTACAAACTAATTGGATTGTTAAGAGAATAATGGATTAATCATATTTTAACAGTATGGCAGCAAGATTGAAACAGAGAAAATAGGATGGAGAGGAAGATGGCGGACTGAGAAGTGACTAACAGCGAGCGCTCTGATCGCATCGTCGGCAATGGTAGGATTTTCTGCCTTTAGCAGGCCAGTCAATAAGGGGTGACACCAAAAGTGATTACAATTTAATTTGGGTTAAGAATTAGAGTAAAGGTGACACGGATTAGCGGGGCTCCAGAATTACCAGGGCGCCGGGCAAGGCGAGTGCGCCGGGCATTGCCCGCCCAGGAAGGCGGCTCCTCCGCCAGTTGCAGAGCGCGGCAGGCAGAGGACCCAGAGAGAGCACTTTAGCTTGGGGGCTGCCTCTTGGGAGTCTCCAGGGTCCACCGCAACCCTGAGGGCGGATCCAAAGACTTCTTGAGTATAGCTCTCATTGGATCAAAGGAATTGGAGCTAGTTTTCATTTTTGAGAAATCCTTTAAAAAAGTCTGGAGGGGGGGGTTTCCCGGAAGATGGCGGACTGAGAAGCGGCTAGCCTTTGAGCTCCGGACACATCTCGTGTAAACAATAGGATTTTCTGCCTTTAGCAGGCCAGCCAATAAGGGGCCATAGCGGTAACACCAAGGAGGTGTCTATAACTTAATTTGGGTTAAGAATTAGAGTAGGGGAAAAAAATTCTTTTTTCTTCCTTTTAATTTTCAAGCATACATCCTTCCTGCCGCCCCCCCCCCCCCCCCCCCGCATAAGCAGTGCCTGGGACCAGGTACAAGCAGGATTCCCCATACCACCAAACAGGGTTTTTTTTTTTTTTTTAAATTCACTGATACACATTTGGGAAGTTCCTTGCACTGCTCTTTAATTACAACCCTTCTTCTTATCTTCTCCCTTTTCTCTCTCTTATCTCTCTCTATCTCTTTTTTTTATCTTGTCATACACTTCTTTCTTCTTTGCCTTTCTGAATTTGTGAATTACTTTGGGGAAGAAATCTGACCCAGAGTGGACTCTCTATGTGTGTATTTCTGCTCTAGTTCCCTTTACACTCTTGTTTCCCCTAGAATATACACTGGATAGTAGATTTGCATAACTGTCTATTCTTGCTATCCTCTCTTTCTTTTCTCTTTCTTCAATGGGATTTGGTTACTATTTTTTCACGGACTGGAGAAATTGTTTGGCTAACTGGTAACGATTAAACTCCTTCAATACTTACTTCAGTTGCTACTGTAATTCCGGAGGTTGGTGAGTGCAATTGTCATAAAGGTATTTAGTACAGTGTTACTTGTGCTCAAAACACAACAACTGAGGAACAACAGAGCATAAAAAAAAAGAGAGAAACACATAAATAAAAAAAATGGGTAGATTAAAAACAAATAAAACTGCTACCCCAATGAATGAAGACAAGAGCCCAGAAGAAACCACAAATCAGTCAGAAGTAACCATAGATAAGAAAAGTATGCAAGCAATAATAAACTTATTAATCACAGAAATGAAAACAACATTGGAGGAAAGGAATGGCAGTATTAGGGAAACAACAGTTGAGACCCCCAAGGAAAATACTGATTATCTTGAGGCAATTAGAGAACTGAAAGCTGAAATAGCTGTAATGAAGAAAGAAGCTGAGGCAAGGGAAAGCAGACTAACAGAAGCAGAAAACAGAATTAGTCAGACAGAGGATGAGTTACAGAAAATACAAGAAAATTTCCCAGACCTGAATAACAGAAAGGATATCAAGGTGCAAGAGGCCCAGAGAGTACCAAACAGAATCAACCCAGACCTGAAAACACCAAGACACATCATAGTCACAATGAGAAGAAGTAAGGATAAAGAAAGGATCCTAAAGGCTGCAAGAGAGAAACAAAAAGTCACATACAGGGGAAAACCCATAAGACTTTCTGCAGATTTCTCAACTCAAACTTTAAAAGCCAGAAGGGAGTGGCAAGATATCTATCGAGCCCTGAATGAAAAAGGGTTTCAACCAAGGATAATATATCCTGCTAGACTTTCATTCAAGCTAGATGGAGGGATCAAAACCTTCTTAGACAAACAACAGTTAAAGGAGGCAACTATCACCAAGCCAGCCCTGAAAGAGGTACTAAAAGACCTCTTATAAATAAGAACATCACTATAATACTTGTAATATATCAGAGTAAACAAATCGTTTTTTAGAACAATGGCACTACAATTCATTAAATACATAATATCAATAAATGTCAATGGCTTAAACTCACCCATCAAAAGGCACAGGGTGGGGGGATGGATCAGAAAACATAACCCAACCATATGCGGCTTGCAAGAATCCCATCTGTCACAACAAGATAAACACAGACTTAAAGTGAAAGGATGGAAAGCTATCATACAGGCTAACGGTCCACAAAAAAGGGCAGGAACAGCCATTCTCATCTCAGACACGATAGATTTTAAATTAAATAAAGTAATAAAAGATAGGCAAGGACATTACATAATGATTAGAGGATCAATCAGCCAAGAAGACTTAACAATTACTAACATCTATGTACCCAACGAGGGACCATCTAAATATATTAAACACCTATTGAAAGAATTTCAAAAATACATCAATAGTAATACAATAATAGTGGGAGACTTCAATACCCCACTCTCACACTTAGACAGATCAACAAAGCAGAGAACCAATAAAGATAAAAGAGAATTGAATGAAGAGATTGACAGACTAGACCTCTTGGACATTTTCAGACTCCTCCACCCCAAAAAACTGGAATACACCTTCTTTTCAAATCCACACAACACATACTCAAGATAGACCACATGTTAGGCCACAAAGACAGCATCAATAAATTCAAGAGCATTGAAATCATCCCAAGTATCTTCTCAGACCACAGTGGAGTAAAACTAACTTTTAACAACAAACGGAAAATTATTAAAAGACATAGAATTTGTAAACTAAACAACATGCTCCTTAAGAACCACTGGGTCAGAGACTCACTCAAACAGGAAATTCAAATGTTCCTGGAAACTAATGAAAATGAAGACACAACCTATCAAAATATTTGGGACACAGCGAAAGCAGTACTGAGAGGGAAACTTATAGCTATACAATCACATATTAAACACCAAGAAGAAGCCCAAATGAACGACCTTACTACACACCTCAAGGACTTAGAGGAAGAGGAACAAAGGAACCCTAAAGCAACCAGAAGGACAGAAATCACTAAAGTTAGAGCAGAAATAAACAACATCGAAAATAAAAGAACCATACAAAAGATCAATGAAGCCAAATGTTGGTTCTTTGAAAGATTAAACAAAATTGACAAACCCCTATCCAGACTCACCAAACAAAAAAGAGACAACACTCAAATTAATAGAATTGTAAACGATGCAGGAGATATCACAACTGACACCACAGAAATCCAGAGAATTCTGCGAAACTTCTATAAAGAACTATATGCCACCAAGCTAGAGAATCTGGAAGAAATGGAACAATTCCTAGAAACCTATGCACTTCCAAAACTGAACCAAGAAGAACTACAAAATCTAAATGCACCAATCACAGACAAAGAAATTGAAACCGTTATTAAGAATCTCCCCAACAACAAAAGTCCTGGACCAGATGGCTTCACAAATGAATTCTACAAAACTTTCAGGAAACAGTTAATACCCATACTTCTTAAGCTATACCATAAGATTGAAGAAACAGGAATACTCCCTTCCACCTTTTATGAAGCCAACATCACCCTGATACCAAAAGCTGATAGGGACAGAACAAAAAAGGAAAACTACAGACCAATATCTCTGATGAACATAGATGCCAAAATATTAAACAAGATCTTGGCCAACCGGATACAGCAACACATCAAAAAGATTGTTCATCATGACCAAGTGGGATTCATCCCAGGAATGCAAGGCTGGTTCAACATCCGTAAATCAATCAATGTCATTCATCATATCAATAAAAGCAAAGCCAAAAACCACATGATTATCTCAGTAGATGCAGAGAAAGCCTTTGACAAAATCCAACACCCATTCATGCTCAAAACTCTACAAAAAATGGGAATAGATGGGAAATTCTTCAAGATAGTGGAGTCTATATATAGCAAACCTACAGCCAACATCATACTCAATGGACAGAAACTGAAAGCATTCCCCCTCAGATCGGGGACTAGACAGGGCTGTCCACTGTCACCGTTACTCTTCAACATAGTATTGGAAGTTCTTGCCATAGCAATCAGGCAAGAGAAAGAAATCAAAGGGATACAGATTGGAAGGGAAGAAGTCAAGCTCTCACTATTTGCAGATGATATGATAGTATACATAGAAAGACCTAAAGAATCCAGTAGAAAATTACTGGAAGTTGTTAGGCAATATAGCAAGGTATCAGGCTACAAAATCAATGTACAAAAATCAGTGGCATTTCTTTATGCAAACACTAAATCTGAAGAAGAAGACATCCAGAAATCACTCCCATTTACTGTTTCAGCAAAATCAATCAAATACCTAGGAATAAAGTTGACCAAAGAAGTGAAAGACTTGTATACTGAAAACTATGAGTCGCTACTCAAGGAGATAGAAACTGATACCAAGAAATGGAAAGATATCCCATGCTCATGGATTGGAAGAATAAATATCATCAAAATGAATATTCTCCCCAGAGCCATATACAAATTTAATGCAATACCCATCAAAGTTCCACCAGGCTTTTTTAAGAGAATAGAACAAACACTACAATCATTTATCTGGAACCTGAAAACACCTAGAATTGCCAAAACCATCTTAAGGAAAAGAAACAGAAATGGAGGCATCACACTCCCAGACCTTAAACTATGTTATAAAGCCATCATCATCAAAACAGCATGGTACTGGAACAAAAATAGGCATACAGACCAGTGGAACAGAATTGAAAGCCCAGAAGTAAATCCCAACACCTATGGGCATCTAATCTTTGATAAGGGGGCCCAAAGGATTAAATGGAAAAAGGAGGCTCTCTTCAATAAATGGTGCTGGGAAAACTGGGTTGAAATATGCAGAAGAATGAAATTGAACCACTTTATCTCACCAGAAACAAAAATCAACTCCAAATGGATCAAAGACCTTGATGTCAGACCAGAAACAATCAAATACTTAGAGGAAAACATTGGTAAAACACTTTCCCACATACACCTCAAGGACATCTTGGATGAATCACACCCAATTGCAAGGAAGACCAAAGCAGAAACAAACCAATGGGACTACATCAAATTGAAAAGCTTCTGCACATTCAAAGAAACTATTAAACAAACAGAGAGACCCCTCACAAAATGGGAGAAGATCTTCACATGCCATACATCAGACAAGAAACTAATCACCAAAATATATAAAGAGCTCAGCAAACTTAGCCGCAAAAAAGCAAATGACCCCATCCAAAAATGGGCAGAGGAAATGAACAAAACATTCACCACAGAGGAGATCCAAAAGGCTAACAAACATATGAAAAACTGCTCTAGGTCACTGATTGTCAGAGAAATGAAAATTAAGACAACACTAAGATACCACCTCACTCCTGTAAGAATGGCATACATCAAAAAGGACAGCAGCAACAAATGCTGGAGAGGATGTGGGGACAGAGGAACCCTTTTACATTGCTGGTGGGAATGTAAATTGATACAGCCTCTGTGGAGAGCAGTCTGGAAAACTCTCAGAAGCCTAGACATGGACCTTCCATATGACCCAGTAATTCCTCTCCTGGAGTTATACCCCAAGGACTCCATAACACCCAACCAAAAAGAGGTGTGTACTCCTATGTTCATAGCAGCACAATTCATAATAGCTAAAACCTGGAAGCAACCCAGGTGCCAAACAACAGATGAGTGGCTGAGAAAGCTGTGGTATATATACACAATGGAATACTATGCAGCTGTCAAGAACAATGAACCCACCTTCTCTGACCCATCTTGGACAGAGCTAGAAGGAATTATGTTAAGTGAACTAAGTCAGAAAGATAAAGATGAGTATGGGATGATCCCACTCATCAACAGAAGCTGACTAAGAAGATCTGAAAGGGAAACTAAAAGCAGAACCTGATCAAATTGTAAGTAGGGCACCAAAGTAAAAACCCAGTGGTGAGGGGTAGACATGTACCTTTCTGGGCCAGTGGGGGGTGGGAGTGGGCGGGAGGGATGGGTCACAGTCTTTTGGTGGTGGGAATGGTGTTTATGTACACTCCTAGCAAAATGTAGACATATAAATCAGTAGTTAATTAATATGAGAGGGGGAAATCAATTGTATGTCTCAAAGTTTCTCAAAAGACAAACTGAATCTTTTTAATATATAGGCTATGTATTTGATATGCGGACTCTCTCAAAAGCCTAGACCAAGTAGATTAGAAGCATCCAATAGCACAGCTATATACAAGATACTGGGTACTGTCCAGCAAACCATAACAAAGGGACTTTTCAAAGTTAACCCAATTAACAAATAATGTGATGATAATATTAACTATTGATTGTCTTTTTGAACCCTAAGACAGCAGGAACCTCACATCTTCACTATAGAGCCCCTACTTCCCCCAGTCCTGGAACCCTTGGATAGGGCCCACTTTCCCGTATGCATCTCCCAATCCAAACCAAATAACATTGCATCCGCCGACCACAACCTAACCAAAGCTACGATTGCTACCTCAACATGCTTCACCTCAGAATGTCTCCAGAGACTTCACGTGTGGAATGACAACCCTTCAGCTTCATTACTCGGGTGAGACCTTTCCTTTAATAGTACACTCTAGGCGCAAAGCACAAGGACCAGCATAAGGATCCCGGTTCGAACCCCGGCTCCCCACCTGCAGGGGAGTCGCTTCACAGGTGGTGAAGCAGGTCTGCAGGTGTCTATCTTTCTCTCCTCCTCTTCCCCTCCTCTCTCCATTTCTCTCTGTCCTATCCAACAACGACAACAACAATAATAACTACAACAATATAACAACAAGGGCAACAAAAGGGAATAAATAAATATTTAAAAAAAAAATAGTACACTCTAATTTCATCTCAGGTAGTTCACTTTCTAACAAAGTCCCATAACCTAGATATACACCAGTTTCTGTGAGAGAGAGCTTATGTGCACACGTATCCATAAACTACTGCAAAATATATACCTGAAAGCAGGATTACACTAGAGTTTGCAGTGAGTACCTCCCTAACACTTCCTCTCCACTATTCCAAGCTTGGGATCCATGATTGCTCAACAAATTGTTTGGCTTCATATGTTAACTCTCTTTTCAATCACCAGGTTCCAGATGCCACCAGGATGCTGGCTAGGCTTCCCTGGATTAAAGACCCCACCAATGTGTCCTGGAGCTCAGCTTCCCCAGAGACACACACTACTAGGGAAAGAGAGAGGCAGACTGGGGGTATGGACCGACCAGTCAACGCCCATGTTCAGCGGGGAAGCAATTACAGAAGCCAGACCTTCTACCTTCTGCAACCCTCAAGAACCCTGGGTCCATGCTCCCAGAGGGATAGAGAATGGGAAAGCTACCATGAGAGGGGGTGGGTTATGGGGATTGGGTGTTGGGAATTGTGTGGAGTTGTACCCCTCCTACCTTATGCTTTTGTTCACTAATCCTTTCTTAAATATAAAATTTAAAAAAAAACAGAGAAAATAGTTAATAAGAGTTAATATAATACTGTTTATGTCTCATTATGATCATTTTATTGTTGGGGAAAATTTGTAAAAGATATTTACAAAATCTTGGCAAATCTGTGTGTCGGAATTGTAGACTGCAATTTTAAGTGGCTATCTTGTGTCAGTATGTCTAGTGTAAAATGTGCACTAGTCAGATAATAAACATTTAAAAATAAATGAGGATTCATATTTTGTGGTTCATATTTTTGTCTCTTTGAAATACACAGTTAAGACATCAAGGAGGTGGATCAGTGGATATAATGCCTGATTTGTATGTGAAGCCTTGAGTTCAATTTCCTATACCAAATGAAAGTAACAAAGACATAATGAAGAAAATGTCAGAGATTATGGAGTGTTGCTTGAATGGTTTCTCATTCTCTGATAGAAACAGCATACATTTAAAAACTAGGTCAAAGAGTTGACTCAGTAATAAATGGCATGTGTGCAACCATGAATTCAGTGTCTACCACCATAAAAACAAAAGAGAGACAAATAATTCTGGCAGGCTAGACCACCTGGGTAGTATGCCTGCTTTGTCACAAGTACAGCCCAGGTTGGAGACCATCCCCGTCTCAATGGGGAAAGCTTTGGTGCTATGGTGACTTTCTCTCTCTCTCTCTCTCTCTCTCTCTCTCTCTCTCTCTCTCTCTCTTTCTATCTGTCTGTTTTTACTTCTGTATATCTGAGATAATGTCATCCAGGAGTGGTAGAGTCCTAGTGGTAACAATAGGAAAAAATAAAACTCAATATACAGTTATGAATTTTCCATTGTAGGTGGATGCCAGTAAGAATTATTTCCTTTAAGCTGAGAATGTTGCTTTGTACACATAGCTTGTCTTTCTTTTTTTTTTTTAATAAAATTTTATATTTATGGGAGTCGGGCTATAGTGCAGCAGGTTAAGCACACAAGGTGCAAAGCACAAGGATCAGCATAAAGATCCTGGTTTGCGCCCCCAGCTCCCCACCTGCAGGGTAGTCACTTCACAGGCAGTGAAGCAGGTCTGCAGGTGTCTGTCTTTCTCTCCCCCTCTCTCTCTTCCTCTCCTCTCTCCATTTCTCTCTGTCCTATCCAACAACAATGGCATCAACAACAATAATAACAACAACAATAGTAACTACAACAACAATAAAAACAAGGACAACAAAAAGTAAATAAATATTAAAAATCATATTTATTTTCTCTTTTGTTGTCCTTGTTTATTGTTGTTGTAGATATCATTGTTGTTATTGATGTGTTGTTGTTGGATAGGAAAGAGAGAAATGGAGAGAGAAGGGGAAAACAGAGAGGGGGAGAGAAAGAGAGACACCTGCAGACCTGCTTCACCGCCTGTAAAGTGACTCCCCTGCAGGTGGAGGAGCCGGGGGCTTGAACCGGGATCCTTACACAGGTCCTTGTGCTTTGTGCCACATGCACTTAAACCACTGCGCTACTGCTCAACTCCCCCACATATCCCTTTTCTAATTAAATTCATGACCTAACAGATGAATGCATGATGTGGAAACTACTCAATGCAGTTCTTTCTAAAGAACAGGAGGAAACGGTGTTTTTGTATGTAGCAGATGCCAGGCAATGAGTATTTCCTGAGTCAACCCAGCAACCTTGCAGGGTAGATGCTGTCACCATCTGCTCAGAGATAGTAGGGGATGTAACACAAGACACAAAATTAGGATGTCACAAATTATAGCTTCAGAGTTCATGTTCTTCACTCCGTAGAACATAGGCTGTCAGAGTAATAAATGCGAAGATTCATTGAAAACAGTGGTTCTTTTGGAACACAAGGTGTCCTGGATCCTGGCCTTTCACTTTCAATAATTTAAATACAAGAAAAACTAAAGTAAATACCCTAGATATTTTTCTATGGAGAATGAACACATTATTGTGTTCTAAGGTTGTATAAAATGCCACCATAAGATATAAATAATTTAAGAGGAAAATATTTCAATATCATATCTTTTAAACATTTGGGCAATGTTTTCCAAAATATGTTTTAAAGTATGTCAAAATAATTCTCAATTAAAAACTAGAAAGTTAATTCAAATCAAGAAATGTTCTTCAGGGGCCAGGCGGTAGTGCACCTGGCTGAGCGCACATGTTACAATGCGGAAGGACATAGGGTCGAGCCCCTGGTCCCCACCTCCAGGGGGAAAGCTCTGTGAGTGGTGAAGCAGTGCTGCAGGTGTCTCTCTGTCTCTCTCCCTCTCTATCACTCCTTCCCTTTTGATTTCTGGCTGTCTCTATACAATAAATAAGGATAATTTTTTAAAATAAAAAAAGAAATACTCTTCATTTCCTTTGTTTGTGAGGCAGTGATCAGTTCTCCAAACATATCAAAAATGAATGAAAGTTTACCCTAAATAAAGGAAGGGGTGAGAGGTAATATCACTACCTGGTATAAGTAAATAAAATGGTATCTATTTTTGCAGGAAAGTTATTGAACTTATTCTATGAGAAGTTGGTATCAAATGAAAGCAAGAGGAAATATGAAATGAGATGGCAGCTTGAAAGACATTTTCAAAGACATGTTGACAAGCAGACTTTATAAAGAAGTATATAACAGAAAAAATTAAGAATTGAAGGCTAGGATTTCACCAGAAAAAAAAAATAAAAAAATTTTCAGCGGAATCAACTAAGTACAGTTTAACAAATGTGATCTATGCAGAAACAAAAGTCAGGCAAAAGTAGAAATGAGAAGAAACTTTAAAGTAATAAATGGATAGCTAATTTACTGTTACCTGTGCTAAGAAAAATATGAGTCAGAATTTATATGAAGTGAAACTTGAGAAGAGCTTTTTGCATGTCAGAATTTTAGGATTTAAAACAGCAATTTTGAGAGAGGAAAAAAAACTGCATAGTGGCAGTGAAACAACCCAATCTAGGGTTTGTTAACAATTCTTCATATGAAATCTCGCCAAGCCACTCACATAATGCCACAGAACTCTGGAACTTAGTAAGAGAGCTTTTGCTAGAACTATATTCATCACTTGCTGAACATGTGTATCTGCTCAAGCTACTTAAAATTCTCAAATATGTATTTGATAATAATGGATATTTTAAGATACTTTGAAAGGGTCATATGAATCTGAATGTACATATACATAAAAGAGATCTCAAAAATGTAGAGTCTTGTTCAATGTCGAGTCGTTGTTTTTGTCATGTACAATAATGAGTAGTATTGGAACAGAGAAGATGGAGAGTTAGAAGAGCCAAGATTGATAATGACCAGATGAAAACTGATAAAACATAATGGGAGATAACTCACCAGGTAGAGCACACATGTTACTGTGTGAAGATCTAGATTCAAGCTTTGGATCACCATATACCAGAAATATGCCAAGGGACAACTTCACAATGATGTAGGGCTGTTGTATCTCTCCATATCTCTGTATCTCTCACTTCCTCTCTGTCTCCCACCCTTTCTCTCTTGAATACAAGAAATAAATGAGTAGACTAAAATATGTGAAGTAATACAGGCACAAAGTCTCAGTGAAGAATTTTCAGAGCTGAGACAGAGAAAGAGAGAAGAAAAGTGATGAAGAAAGCTAGACAATATGCTTATATTTCCATGAAGGCCACCCAGATTTGATACCGTTCACATGGGAGGTGCTATGACAACAGAAGAAACTTCAGTGATGGCATGACTTTTGATGTCTATTTATTTTTTGTCTATCTGTTTAAATGAAGAAACTGTCCAAGTGTCCCAGAACAGAGAAATTATTCATCTGTGAGGTTCCAGTTTCACTTACAGAGTAAAGAAGAACAAATGAACATGACTGAGAAATCAAGTGTGAAACATCAACCATGATGTTTCTAAGTCATTCAGAAGTGACCATTTTATAACTTTAAAGAAAAATTCCCCTTTAGTTGTCCTTGTTGTTTATTGCTGTTATTGTTGTTATTCTTGCTGTCATTGTTGTTGGTTAGGACAGACAGAAATCGAGAGAGGATGGGAAGACAGAGAGTGGGGGAGAAAGACAGATATCTGCAGACCTGCTTCATGACTTGTGAAGAGACTCCTCTGCAGGTGGGGATCTGGGGGCTAGAACCGGGATCCTTACATTGGTCCTTGTGCTTTGTACCATGTGTGTTTAACCTGCTATGCTACCGCCCTGCTCCAGAAATGTCCATTTTGTGGTCTGGAAGGTGGCACAGTGGATAAAACATAGGATTCTCAAGCATGAGGTCCTGAGTTGAATCCCGGGCAGCCCATGTACCAGAGTGATGTCTAATTCTTTCTCTCTTTCCTCCTATCTTTCTCATAAATAAATAAATAAATAAATAAATAAATAAATAAATAAAATCTTTAAAAAAAAGAAATGCCCATTTTACATCACACATTGGCTATTTGGATCTGTATAACTTATACTTTGTGAGGCGTCTGCACAGCACATGCATGCTAATCTTTCTAGAAATAAGTCTAAAAATACAACTATAAAAGTTCATCATGTCTATAATAATTAAAAAAGTAACAAATAAAATGGCTGGCTTTGCCTGGAGTTTAAACAAGTGGGAGGTTTATTACATCACTGGTTATTTAGGAGCATAAAAACCATGGAGGGCCAGGCAGTAGCACAGCAGGTTAAGCGCACTCACATGGTGCAAAACCTAAGGACAGGCTCCAAGATCTTAGTTCGAGCCCAGGGCTCCCGACCTACAGGGGGTCGCTTCACAGGTTGTGAAGCTGGTCTGTGGGGGTCTATGTTCCTCTCTCCCTCTGTATCTTCCCCTGCTGTCTCAATTTCTCTCTGTCCTATCCAATAACGACACCGGCATTGGCAACAATAATATAGACACTGGCATTGGAAACAATAATAACATTAAGAGTAACAAAAAAGACAAAAACTTCCTCTAGGAGCAATGGATTCATAGTGAAAGCCCCAGAAATACCCCTGGAGGCAAAATAAATAAATTAATTAATAAATAAACAAACAAATAAAATAAAATAAAACATGGCAGTATAATAGACAAAGATCAGCTAGTCATGGTGGCAGAGATCCATGAGTCTTTAAGCTAGTTATTATCAGAGCTTGCCTACATGTGTTTGGGTTCTGCTGGAAGCAGCATGATGGGTTCCCCCGGAGAAGGAGAGCAGGCAAGGAGTAACAGGAACAGAGAGCATGATTCTTCCAGACACTCACTTAAATACCTTTCCATACACCCACAATTGCTTGTCTCAGTCTGCACTGTGCTCATATGGCTGACATCAGCCGTGGCTAATTACATTCATGTCCCCACACATGCCCTTTATGTCTAATTAACTTTATTATTATTTTTTGGTAGGGTATAAAACAAGGAGATGGGTTAAAAATCATAGATTAAAAAAAAAACTAAAAAAAAATGTAGCATCTGGAAAAGCTGTTTAGTAATAAATCATAGGGCTTGTATACATGAAATATCAAATTCAGTTATCAGCGGCCCAGGTCAGGTTATGCTTAGTCTCTCTCTCTCTCTCTCTCTCTCTCTCTCTCTCTCCCTTTTTCTCTTTCTCTCTCTTTCTCTCTCTCTCTC